>NW_027266227.1:0-18692 GCF_036785885.1 Coffea arabica
TTCGCTGTCCTGTTGCTCTGTTCATCTGGAATGAAGTGTTCAGGCAGCAACTTGATGCCCAAATTTGAACCAGATGGGTGCCGAATTTGGAAATGATTTCTTCTGTGATATTTTAACTCTATGAATGTATTTTCCAACGGCGTAAGCCATGCTCGATTTCGAGCTATAATGACTGAGTTGTGACTGAATCAAGTGAACTGCTCTGTTTTGGAAAACCCTAATGTTGGGACTGGTTTGGAACCAAATCTTGGAATGAACTTGTTAGTTGATGTTTTAGTATTAAACACTTACCAAAGATATTATGGGTGTATCTTAGACCCTTATTTCACAAATGAACCATGGTTGGATAACTTTCTTGGTTAGACGATTGCAAATTGGGAAATGCAAGTCAAAGGCAGTTTGCCTTAGGATTTTCTTGAACTTCGGTTGGCTCATTAACTACCTTACCGAAGGTATTTTTCCCGAAATTCGATAGAGAGATACCTTCCATATAGTATTGAAACACTGCCAATTTTGGTGCCAATTCAAGTTCGTTTCGATACCTAATTAAAATTCCAAAGTTGGGGGTTCAAATCTGGAAATTCTTCTCCAGTCTTGAATTTGCTCAACTTCGGGCTACCGTATCTCGGTGCTCGAAACTCCGATTCTTGATCCGCTTGTTTTTTCATACACTTCACTTGCAACACTAATTGAGCTGAAAATTTCAGAGGCCGGTTTGCAACGTACGAATCGTGCCGAATTTTCAAAGTTGGCCAAAAACCAACTTCGTTCTGCCATGAAAACCGACCCTGCATCTTCAAGCTCATTTTCGACCACTTTTCACTTTGATTCATGGAAAAGTGTCTTCTAGAAACTTATAGTACTCTCTAAGAGGTTTCCAACGGTATAAAGTTTTCCAATTTTCGACTTATACCGAGCGAGTTACGATTTTTCAAAGATTTATCATAAAACTGGAAAATTTTCCAATTCCAAGAAAATAGAGTTTTCTCAAAAAACTCTTTATTCTTTTATATTCTTAAACGTTTTGCTTACGATTTTCAAAAAAAAAAAAAACTCAAATAATATTATACCTAATAAAAGGCAAGTTGAACCTCGATTTACGTGTAATTGAGGTTCCTTTTTGCAAAATAATTCTTAGATTGTACTAGTGTACAATCTTTCTTGATAAGTGGGTTAATTGTGTGATTATCCACTACTAATTTGCCAGGCACACAAGGAGACCTTCAAGAGGATCTCACCGTGGACACTTGAACTTCCGGAAAATAATTCTTGTTGAATAGCTCGGTGAGTGTCAAGTGTGTGAATTTTGATACTTGTTTAATTGTGGTATTTGTTGAAAGTTTAAAAATTAAGGGCGGGTGTGTACTTTATCGCACTCGTTCTAATTTCAAATGAATGAATGGAATGTCTTGAATGAATGAATGAAATGAAATGTTATGTCATGAATGCTTGTGTCGTTGGAGTGAACCTCCTCGACTTTCAAATGAATGGGGGACGCCCAAACTCATAGGCCGTCCTTAGACTCAAGCCAGCAATGGGCTTGGTCGGGGATTCGAACGAGCCATGAGATTATAAGCTCGACCTAATAAGAGGTCTTGCTTGGCATACTTGTAGAGTATCGCCCAATAATAGACTTGTGGGCCCTTGAGGTGTACGGTGGACGGAGGGAAGTAAGTGGTGATCTACGGAAATGGAAATACCGACCCGGTTGACAGGAGGGTCAATGCGGGAAGGTATACGAATGACAACGGCAGATCGAGTGGAACTTAGCTCCTGAGAGCTACTATATCCTTGAATTGTTTCTGATTACTTTTCCTGTTTGAATAATTGATTATTGAAAAGACATGGTTTTATTTATTAAATTTGGGTTTGTTATTTGACTAAGTGCTTGCATGTGTGTTCTTGGCCTCACGAGCGTTAGCTCACCCTATAGTTTTGTTTTCCTTAACAGGACCGACTCTTGGAGAAATATGGAGAAACCATCCGTTGTAATTTTGTTAAGACTCCTGTTATATATTTTGACTAGGCCCTGGTTTGGGTTGTACTTTTGGAAATTGTAAACTTGAAAGATTTGGGCTCTGATGTGTACTTTGAATTTAAGTCGTTGCATGATTTACCGATGTACTGGTTATACATTAAGTGACTTCTCAAGCTTGAACGCTTCCGCATTATTGTATTCATATTGTTCTCATCGAAGAGATTAGTTCGGTTTGAAATTGAATGGAATTGCTTGAGTCCTGGCGTGAGCTGGGCAGGCGTCCGCGGATACCCTTTGGTCCGCCTTAGGGAGATGTGGGGCGTCACAAAGGGAAACGAGCGAGTGTGGCTCCAAAATAGCCTTAGCACGCTAGTTCTCCCTTCTAATCAAAGGGAAAATTGAGATCACGAAATTAGAGGTCATTCCCGTACCCGACCTGATGCATCCCTCTAGGATCATGCACTTTCATATCATTTTCTCAATATTTTCCTCACTAATTATATATTGTAATTCACATGCCATATTCACACACTTCTTTTCCTTCTTTACTTTCTACCTCACACTTGGCACCCATTTATACCTATATATTTATATTTTCATCCATTTGCACACTAACACTTATATTTTCATCCATTTGCACACAAACACTTTTTCTCAAATTGCACACATGCACTTTTCTACACCTTGCACACTTACACTCTTATTTGAGTCCTCATTTGCATCATTCATGATTTTCTATGAGGTCTTTCCTTATTGACCTTCACAATTCATGTGAATGGGATCAAAAGCCTCATCAGAGACATTTCTTAGACTTAAGATTGCATTTCTCATCCATTAGTCATATTCAATTTGCATACATACCTTGGGTAAAAAAAAAAAATGAGGAAAATAAGGGTTAAATCACGCAACTAGCCTTGGCTAGGTCGAAGGGGTGCCTTGGATTTTTATCCTTGCCTTCCCCTTCGTCAAATGTGACTCCCGAACCTTTGTCTTTGTTTTACGTGGACTAGAAGTCGTTTAAAAAGGGTTTCTTACTTTTTCCTATTTTACTTTAAACAATTCAATTTTTTTGGGTGACTTGGTACACCCTAACTCTATACCAAGTGGCGACTCCATTTTTCATATAAAAACCCTTTTTGAACTATTTTTCTTGGGTCAAATCGTCGCATTTTCAAAAGTCCCATTTAGACCCATTTTTGTTTTTATCAACAAAATTCATTTTTCCCAAATCAATAAAATTCAACAAAAAACAATTATTTTATTTTTTCCAAAAAAAGTGGGGCGCGACAGTTGGCGACTCCACTGGGGATTTCCTAAGTGGGTCCAAGCATTCGATTTAGCTATTCTTTTCCTTTTTCTACCCTTTTTATGTATAGCATTTGGTTATTAGGGTTGCATTTTCCATTTTAGGGCCTTTTGTCTCGCGCGCGTATCAAACTATTCCCTCACTTGCGTATGTATGATTGGTTGATTGGATGTATGTTGTACTTGTTTTATCTCGCGCTTTGCATTGCATTTGGGTGGGGGATATACCCTAGAGCCTCGCATTGATTCTCGATCCCTCCCCTCCAAAACGTGCACTATCATACGCGCATACGCTTTATTATTCATCCCTCTTTATTTTCTTTTTAGTGGCTTGTCACGCCACTCCACCCTAGTAGGATTAGGAGACCCACTTGGACGTGTGATCGTGGCACGACGTGTGCGTAGCACGATCCAATGGGTCACTCGATCTTCCGCTTTAAACTTTGGGTTAATAGCCTTTAGTTTTTAGTCGAAAGTTGAGGATTTTTATAGATTCACTCAAACATGCAGCCGTAACACGACGTGTGCGTAGCGGTGTTTGGGGAATCGCTCGAGCCACCGACAAAGGGCCTTGGGAGTGATGACCCTTGGCCACGAGTCTGAAGGCTTGGGGGCCTGAGCTTATTGAGTATAGATGCATTAGCGAACCCCAACCTCATGCATCCATATAGTTTCACCTAGGGTAGAGTCTGCCTTACCCTATTAAGGACACCTTTCACGAGGGGAGGGATCCCACCCTTTTTCCTTATTTATGTTTCCTGCTTTTTATATCCTTTAATTGTCCAACGTGTTATGTGTTGAACTAACTTTCCTTGTCTTTTGCCTTTGCATTCACAAACGTTAGGAAATAGGAGGTCTGGCATGACTTCTTTTAGGGCCTACCCTTATAGATAGGCTATCGCATGTTTAAAATTGTGACATATTTCATCAAATAATAATGCCATGCCATTTTAGGCCTACCCTGGCAGATAAAGGGTTCCTTAGGTCACGTTTCATTTCGAGTTGCATATTTTCCTGCTTTAATAAACTGGCATCATGCATCCACCTTAGAAGGGAATGCCATTTAGGGGATCCCGTGCTAGGTATAAACCGCCCTGTGTCTCGGATACATAATCCAATGAGACTTGCACGTTTACATTTCCTGTACCATCCAAAGGGGTAGTGCACGAGGTAAGGTAGGATCTGATCTTTTCAAAGACGGCAGCAATTTTTTTTTGCATATAAGCGTCTAAAAATCACTTTTTGGCCATTTTTAAACCTAATTGGTAAAATTTCCTTGCGTAAAAGGACATTAATTTGAAGAAAATTCACAAATGATTCCCCATTGATGAGACGATAAATATAGAGGCCAAATCTTGATTTTAGAAGGCTCATAGACTAAGGCATTGTAATTTTTTTTGAAACTACCCAATGGGTAGAGAACTCAATCGATTTTTGAACAAATCATCCATTTTATCCAATCCATTTTTGTCAATTCATTCAATTTTAGTTCAATCTAATCATTTTTGAATAAATTCATTTCATCCAATTCATTTGACCAATTTACCCTTTTTAGGGTCATCCGGTCGATTTTTGAATAAATCATCAATTCATTTGACCAATTTACCCTTTTAAGGTGATTTGGCCGATTTCATTAACTCCATTTCATTCATTTGGCCAATTTATCCATTTTTAGGGCGAAATCAAGTTGATTTTGAAGAGATCATCAATTTCATTCAATTCAGTTGACCAAGTCTATCTATTCGATCAATTTTGAATAAATCGTCAATGTTATCCGATACATTTGATCAGCTTACCTATTTTTGGGTAAATCGGTCGATTTTGAATGAATCACCAATTTTATCCATTTGACTCGCTTTTTCCCCTTTAGGGTTCATTGAATAAATTAATCGAGACATGGCAATCCCTTTCACAAATCATTTTTATGTGTAGATCAAAGCAAGCAATCCGTTCCGACTTCGTCCTCATGTTTTAGGGCAAATGTCTCTTCTCACTCCAAGTGGCCAAATTTTTCAAATCTTTCTTCACACGATCAGTCGATCGGATCCATCAGGTATTGTATAGTGCCTGCTCTGGAGGACTGCATTTTCATGCTAGGCCTACCCTTGGCACAAAAGGGTTCCCCCATAGGACATGTATCCGAATTTTCTGAATATCTACTAACTCTTGTTTTTTTTCTTTTCTTTTTCTTTGTTTTTATTGGAATAACTAAGCAAGGGTTAAATCTAAAGGCAATTCCTTTCAAAATTCTCAGGTAATATTTAAATATAACTTCTCGTCGAAGCCCCATCATAACGCGATCCCGTAGTCAAGCCCAGAGGAGTCGTGTAAACATGAGTTCACAACCGGAACAGTCAGATAGGTCTGCTACTACCGCTCAACCCGAGACTGCAAGTTTGGGGATTCAGTTGACTGAGATGCTTACCAAGTTTGGAGAGATGGCGTCTGAGATGGCCGCCCAAAAGAAGTTGAATGATGAGCTAATTAGCAGCGGAGTTCAACCCGAACCTGTACCCGCCAGACAGCCTGAGCAAGAGCCGTTTGTCCTACCTTCGGCCCATGCCACTGTTACTCCATCATTTCCTATTGCACCCGAAGAAACTTTCACCTATCCCACCACAAATTTGCCATACACTTACCCTCCTCATCCTTCATTTTTTCTTACTCACACGCGAGGTCCACCACCCCAAATCACTTCAAATATACCACCTGAGCCACATACCTTTTATCACCCTGTTGCTGAGCCATTCCTACCAGACCATATTGTTCAAACCAAGGCAGAAATGGGGGAATCTTCTGCTCCCGTTGATATAAAGCTGCTCAAACGCCTTGACCGTTTTGATGAATTTATGAGGAAGAGTCAGGGGTTGAACAAGCAAGGAGTCCTAGATTACGATAAGCTTTGTTTCTTCCCAAATGTGCAATTGCCTGAGGGATTCAAAACCCCTAAGTTTAACAAGTACGATGGGACGGGTAATCCCAAGACACACCTCCGACTATTTGCTAACAAGTTGGGAAGGCCCATAGATGATGAGAACCTGCCTCTAAGGTTGTTCCCGGAAAGTCTGGAGGGGGATGCCCTCGACTGGTACTCAAATTTGAAGTTCGAAGAAGTAAAAACCTGGATTGACTTGTCCAATGCTTTTGTAAGGCAATATGAGTATAACTGCGAGCTGGCTCCGACACGAACCACGTTGGAAGGAACAAAAAGAAAACCCTCCGAGGATCACAAGACTTATGCCAAGAGGTGGAGGAAAATAGCTGCCAAAGTCGAGCCACCGATGACTGAGGACGAAATCATACGCACTTTCATTAAGGCACATGATCCTCCATATTTCGAAGAAATTTTTCGCATGACTGGATGCTCGTTCGCTGCTATTGTTAATAAGCTTGAGGAATTTGATGATTTCGTGAAAGTTGGGAAGATTGTTAATGTCTCTACCCTCAAGTCACAGTTGGATGCTTTGCAAGGTCAGGGGACTAGTGGGAAGAACCCGCAATTCCAAAAGAAAGAGGGAGAAACTGCCTTCACATGGAATCAAAACCCTGTCCCAAGACCCAGACCTCGACAATACCCTACCTACTCAAACCCTTACCATTCAAACCATCATCCCGTTTATCACACCAATATCACTCATCCTCGATCTCGCCCAAATTATGCCAACCCGTCTACAACCCCTTTCCAAATATCTCAACCAAGCTTTCAACAAGCTCGTCCTCGGCCTCCTTACCACCAAAGATTTTCCCCACCAAATAGACCCACCTACAACTATCCCCGACCCACTGAAACCTACAATCAAAGCCGTACCCGAACCTTCGCCAACCTAGGCAGGCCTTTAGACCAATTGTATGAGCAATTGAAGGCTGCCAACAAAATAGGCGTGATTCCCCCTCCAACTTACCTTCATGGCATGCCTGTTGGGTACAATCCACATGCTATTTGTGCCTATCATTCGGGAGTACCTGGTCACTCAACCGTCGATTGCAGGGCACTCAAGCACAAAGTCCAAGACATGATCGAGGCAGGGGAAATAATGCTAAGGAAAAGAGGTGAACAAGGGCCGAGCATAAGTACAAATCCTTTCCCTGAACACAAGGACACCTTCGAAGCATCCACCTCCAATGACGAAATTTGAAAATCCTGAAGGAACTTTGCATAATTTGAATGGCCGAGTATCTTCCCTCTCGAAGGGAATTTCGGTAAATCTAGGGGTTGTTATTTACTAAGGTTCACGAAAACCATTTCTTGCATATGTGAATAGCTTAATGAAAACATCTTTTGCAACTAAGTTTTTGTTTTGTTTCCGTTTTGACTAGTTTTTCCATCAAATGCATAATTTTTTTTTTCTGTTTATTTGATTATTGTCCCGAATTTTTAATTCTTTTAGATGGCCAAAGATGGAATTATTTGACCATTTGAATATCACTGTTCTGGATTCCGATAATACCATTCATTCAAAAATTTCTTCGTGAAAAATTCCTTTGTTGAAAAGGGCAAAAATTCCTTTGTTGAAAAGGCCAAAAATCCCTTCGTTTGAAAAGGCCACAAATCCCTTCGTTTGAAAATGCCAAAAATCCCTTCGTTGAAAAATCCCTTCTTTGAGAAGGACAAAAACCTCTTCTTTGAGAGACCCCTTCATGAAAAATCCCTTCATTGAGAAAGTCTTCATTGAGAAATTCCTTCATTGAGAAAGTCTTCATTGAGGAATTCCTTCATTGAGAAAGCCTTCATTGAGAAATCCCTTTATTAAGAATTCGTTCATTGAGGAAGCCTTCATTGAAAAATCTCTTCATTGAGAAAATCCCTTCTTTGCCAAGTTCGAAGCTGATTGATTAAAGCAGCGTCACCGACAATTGATTTTGATGGATGAAAAGCAGCTGAACGCCATGTGCCATGGCTAATGTTATCAAAGTGCGTGGCCTGTGTTCATAACAAAAAGGTCCGCCTCCGAGCCTTTAGAGAAGGAGGACAAAGAGTTAAAGCGAGTTTTGCCAATGCAAGATGAAGTCAAAGACGAATTTGATCTAAACTGGTAAGGACATTTGTCATTCAAAAGGGTGCCACCGAGTGGAGCACTTATCCTTGAAGAGATGGATGGGTAAACATTCTCTCAACCTATCAAATCAGACATGTGTAAGAAGTCTTTATTTTTGATTATGCAAATTTCTTTTGGAAATCATGCAAGGGACGAGGTAAAAGTCAGGCCATCTTCCTTTTCAATCAAAACATTTCATCCCTAGTTATCCCTTTTGAGCCATCAGAGCAGTAATTTTCGTTTGGCAGCCCCTGAGAGCAGCAAACCCCACACTGGGGCCAAGTTATTTTGGAAAAGAGATGATCAAAAGAAAAGAAAACCCTACACTGGGGCAAATTTATTTTGAAAGAGAAAGAAAAAGCAGAAAACCCTACACTGGGGCAAATTTATTTTGAAAGAGAAAGAAAAAGCAGAAAACCCTACACTGGGGCAAATTTTTGAAAAAGTTCAAAAGAATGGCAAAAGGCCAAAAGACAAATCAAAAAAAAAAAGATGAAAAGGAAAAGAGAACCCCATACTGGGGCAAATTTAGCTTTGAAGAAAAATGCAAAAAGTGAGGAAGATGCAATGGAAAAAGCAAAGAGAGAAAATTCAATCAAACTGGGGCAAATTTCCCTCAGTTTCGTTCGAAATTGAAGATGATTTCAAATGATGCAATCTCAGGTTATTTCACCTCTCATAAGAGCAAATTATTTTCAAGCCTTAACTTTTCTTGACATATCCCACCTGACTCCATTACAAAAGCCCAAAGTCCTGACTTTCGTCACTTGCTATATTTCTATTGGAAAGTTTGCTAATCAACTGACAAGTGATGTCCATAATGCCTTCGCTTAATCTTACAAGGGAAGTGCATTTTACTGATGTCAGAAATCTTTAACTCATACTTCTGAGGCGATTATGGTTGAGCTCTTCCATTGCTTTCTTACGTAAAAACCCGAAAGGGCACCTCAAAAAGAAAAAAAAAGGAAAAAAAGAAAAAAAGAAAAAAAGAGAAAAGACAAAACAAAACAAAAAAAAAAGGGGGTGGGGGCAACCTTGATGAAAACCCGAAAGGGCGCTAGGTAGGTTTCTTCAATGAGCAAACACGAGGAAGAACAGTTGATGACTTGGTTCATTTGGAATTTCTCTTCATAATACTTCTGCCAGTGTCGAATTGCAGAACAAAGATATTCAGGAACTCGAATATGACATCCGTTGGCCAAAACTGTGTCGTTTTGTAAAAATATTTCTTTAGCAAATTCATTCTTAGGAAGCTCATTTTTTCTCAATTGCTTGTATTCATGGCATTTTTGTAGGCTTTAAGCACAAATGGTTTGTGTTTGCATTCTTTCACATATTCATTTCTGCATGATAGGTGAAATTACTTTTTAATCATCGAATTTTGGTGTATGATAACCCCATGGTTTATTCAAAGCATACTTGGGTTCAGTCATCTTGCGAAAATGGTTGAAATTCAGCAAGGTCGGTTACGCAAGCTTCACAATATGGCAAAATGCACGCTCGGTTAGTCGGGAAAAATCAGAGACGTTTAGAAATGACAAATCCAACCAAGTCAGATGCCACGGTCAACTTTGACGAAGGCATCCAAAGACTCATGTTTACACGATTCTCAAGGACAAACGGATCAAATAATGGTGGCAATTCCTTTGTTTTTTCTCTTTTGCAGGAAATTTCATGCATGGATGAAAACAATCACACCTCGCACTGAAATCGGTGTCGGAAAGAGTTCTAATGAACAAAGGCAGATTGAAAATGTCGCAAGCAAATTTCATCAAAAAATGCAACAGCATGGCGATACAGAATCAACTCTGGACTCAAATAGCAAAAATTCATCATACTGGGGCAAATTAATTTTTTGTAAAGATTTTGAAAAGTCAAAAAGAAAAGTCAAAAAGAAGCAAAAATCATCAATCAAAAACAAAAATCGAATCAAATTTCGTCACGGCAGGATCGGGTTTAATCCCACTGACCGACGATCAAAAACATTTTCGGCTCAGTCCCTCGATCAAAAGCATTTTCGGGTCAGTCCCTCGATCAAAAGCATTTTCGGGTCAGTCCCTCGATCAAAAGCTCATTCGGGTCAGTCCCTCGATCAAAAGCATTTTCGGGTCAGTCCCTCGATCAAAAGCTCATTCGGGTCAGTCCCTCGATCAAAAACATTTTCGGGTCAGTCCCTCGATCAAAAGCATTTTCGGGTCAGTCCCTCGATCAAAAGCTCATTCGGGTCAGTCCCTCGATCAAAAGCATTTTCGGGTCAGTCCCTCGATCAAAAGCTCATTCGGGTCAGTCCCTCGATCAAAAACATTTTCGGGTCAGTCCCTCGATCAAAAGCATTTTCGGGTCAGTCCCTCGATCAAAAGCTCATTCGGGTCAGTCCCACGATTCAAAAGCTCATTCGGGTCAGTCCCGCGATTAAAGCTTGTTCGGGCCAGTCCCATGATTTGAATTTCCTTCTCTAGTCAGTCCCAATTTTAAATTTCTGCTCGGGTCAGTCCCGTTTTAATTTCCTGTTTGGGTCAATTCCATTTAAAAAAAAAAAAAATGTTAAAGAGGTCGATCCTCATTTCAGAAGCGTCCATTGCAGCCGAATAACACAGGTAAGTATTTGGTGTCTACTTCTTTGTCTCAAGTTTTTTCAAAACTCAGACAAAGAGGGGCAAACTGTAGACACCAAATTTTGGTGTAATTTCATTTGCTGTTTATTTTTAATTTTTTCATTTTAGTTTTATTCGATTTTTAGTTTTAGTTTCTAGTTTTATTTTTATTTTTATTTTTATTTTTAAGCTGTTAGCATAGAATCTCTTGGAAAATGAATGAAAATGAGAAAGTGAAAAGAAAAGAGGAGAGAAAAGAAAAAAAAAAGAAAATTGCCCACAAAATATGTTTTATGTCTTCTAAATTCAATCTTTTGGCATTTTGTTTATTTTTGTTAAGTTATTTTGAAAAAAAAAAAAAGAAAAAAAAAAAGAGAAAAACGATGAAAATAGGAAATGGAAAAGAAATGGAAATTGCACTTTATTGTTCTAGTTTATTTTTCATCAAATGTTAATTATTTTGTTTTGGTTATTTCTTTTTATTATTATCAATTTTGTTTGTTTCAAAAAAAAAAATCAAAAAATCAAAAAATCAAAAAATCACAATTCTATTTCTGCCGAATCCATTTCCATTTTACATTCCAGCACCTTCCATCTCTATGCCGACTTATAACCACTAATGCACTCCACCATATCACACACTAGTATATCAACTACCATCCACCACAATATATTTTTTTTCAATGGCTTTTCAGCCGTGAGTGAGCAAGGCTTCCTGGGCCAACTTTAAAACAAAAACATCTCCAATTCTGCCGGATGACATCTGAGTCTCCACTCACACCCCATTTCCCTTCATTCGCGACTTGTTTCCCATTTGAGCAACTCCAACATTCCAGAACACCAGACCATTTCACTTCATCTCCTGCCTTGGTATCATCGAAGAGAGGAAATCAGAGAGAGAGAGTTGCAGGCGGCATTTCTGGATAGCCGAAAGGAAGAAAAGATTGCAGCTGCTAGTCGTGGGTTTTAGGCTTCAAGCTAAGGTAAATTCTGGACTTAGATGAATTGTTTATGGGTTGATGCAGCTGTCTATACGCATGCATGTGGGTTTGTGAGGTTAGATGAGGAATTGAGACTTAAGAAATCTGGTTTGGAAGAATTGGAGCTGCCGAAAGTTTGAGCTGGAATTTGTAACTCTAATTAGCTAATCTGTGATAATCTGAGCCTAGATGCACATTTAATCAACTAAAACCTGGATGATTAAGATTTGCATGAAGTTAGTTAACCTTGATTAAGTCAGAAAATTGAAAAGATACAAAATCAGGTTGCATGCAAGCCAACCGGGAGCAGGATTGTTTGAAATTCTGGTTGAGTAATGTTTTGATGTTGTCCGAATTTGCTTATGGACCAAAATTGATAGATAGTTTCTTATTTGATGTTGCATGTAAGCTACGTGGTCTGAATTTTGGTTGCAAGGCTGGAAATGTTAATGGAAGCTGAAGGATTGCTGAAACAATTTGTCCAGTTTAGCCGTTGAAGTTGTTTTGGAAATTGCATGGGTATTTTAGCATGAAATTTGCTGGAAAGTGGTTGATTTTCACTTGGTTAGGTGTTTGACTAATTAAAATTAGATGATTAAGCTTTGCAGGAAGTTTATTGGTCCGGCTAAGCAAGAAAAAAAAAATGAAATAGTGAACGGCTACATGCAAGTTCATCCAAGGATGGCGAACAGAATTTCTGGATTTGTGGATGTTTATAGTTGCTGTCCGAACTTGATCTGAACTAGAAATGATAGTAATTTCATTAAGTAGCCTTGCATGTTAGTTTTGGGTACTTAACACAATGATTCAACCGAGGTAAATTCGGATTCATGCCCAAGCACTTGCTGGAAAATGCATTTCAACTTGCCAAATCAGTTTTATATGTTCCAGATTTCTCAACTTGCTGAACGTATTTTATTTGTATTTGCACTGGATTTTGCTCAGTTTTTTTTCTATTTGTTTGGATGATGGTTTGCTGCCTAGTTTAAAGCCTTGTGTTTGGATTTGATTGTGTTTGAAAGCTGGATTTTGTAAAGTGCCGAATTGCAGAAAGCTTGCTGCGTTTTTTTTTCTGTTTCATTCTTTTGCTGTTTAGTTTTCTTTCTACCTTTGATGATTAGCTCCATTTTCTTGTTTCAATGCTACAATGAAGTTACAAGTTTAGTTGGTGATTGGTAGTTAAAATTCTGATATATGGTGAACACATTTGTATGTTGAAATGCAAGAAAAGCTGCGGCTGAAGGTGCACAAAGCCAGATTTGCTTCTTTTGTTATTGATGGATAATGAATTTCCTTCCTTTGTTGATGATCAAAACCAGATTTGCCATCTTAATCTTGCACCCAAAATTTCATGTTTTAAATTGGGTCAATAATTTCTGGGTTGATGAATTTGTTTGCATGATAAAAATGCGAAAGATTGCGGCTGGAAATTGCTGCTGCACTTTGTTTTTTTTTTAAGCAGTCACCGAACTATATTTTGCTTGTTTGAGCATGTTAAATGGTTTATGTCTTGGGGTATACTAGTGGGTAACACGCGATATTTGCCTCATTATGTTTTGATTTGAGCTCATGGATGGTCTGTACAAAGAGTAAGCCACAAAAATGCAGCAGATGTCTCTTTAGGTTGTAGGGGCTCATGTATTCCTGCGTGCTTGGCATGAAAGTTTCCATGGTTTTGCATCAGTTCTTCCCTTGTTTGAACTCCTTCCCATGTCTTTGCTTGTTGGGATATCAAAGTTTGGATCAAGAAAACTTTGGTTAAGGCATATGTTTGAATATAAATCTGGTCTTGGAAGGTGAAACTAAGAAAGGTTGCAGCAGTTTCATTTTTTTTTAAATGTTTGCATTTTCTGTCCAGAATTTTTGCATGAGATCTTTTAAGTTTTCTGCCTGTTTGGATGATGATAATGATGTGGTTGCTGTCTAGTTTAAAGCTGAGTTGAGTTTGGGTTGGCAAACAAATGGGTTTTTGTGTTTTTTCTGGTAGGTGGTTTGAAGCTGTCCAAGCTTGCGGCAGAAATTTGCATAAGTAAAGAAGATTTCAGTTTCTACGTAGCATGCATGAAATAATTCTTCAAAATTGCCTCTTAACCCCCTCAAGTTTCACCTTATGCTATTATGACCCACAAAATGGAGAAAACTAATCAATTGGGTCCTTGTGATTTTTGCAGCAATGCATTATGGCCCAATTACATTCCATGATCTTGCAATTATGTCCTAAGATATTTGCATTCAAACCATGGCTGGATTTTTTCTTGGTTCTTAGGACCTTTGAATTTCTTGAATGTTTTGATTCATTTTGAATGGTTGATTAATGCTTGCATTTGGGTCCTTGGTGGATTCCTTTATTGGAAACTATGTATTGTTTGATTTCATTTAAATTGCAATTAGGAGAGATTTGGTGACTTTGTTATACTTTACTATTTGAGGTACCGTGACCTTTTTATTGTTTTGAAGCCATTTTTCTTTCATTTGGACACCATTCCAAGGGGGCGGTATAATCTCTTTTATCTTTTTGTCTCTCCTATGTGATCCAATGTGCTAAGTGAATTGCATGTCTACTTTGCTTTCCTAGCTTTTCTTTAATTCTTTTTACTTATGTCATTTACTTTTTGTTTTCATTAAGTTATTCTTTTAATGGGGTATGTGTACACCTCTTGGCTTGTAATAGATAGGGCTTTGGCGAGCAATTTGGTCCATTTTCCCTTTCCCCCTTTTTGTTTTAGTTAGTGAATGTAATAGATAGGGCTTGGAGGAGCATTCAATGAAGACCTATCGAAGAGTGTGCCTAGCTAGAAAATGTAATAGTTAGGGATTTAATTGTCTTATGTGTCTCGCATGCTTAGTTGCTACGTGTTAATTGCTTTATTAGGACATTGCATCTAGTCGAGCATGCTAAGTGTTATGTGCTACGTGTTATAAATGATTTTGCATGTCTACTTGCTTTCTATATTTATCAATGAATATGGTGAATGGAATGTACGTCACCATACTAGTCCAACGCTAGCAGTGGTTCATTGTCCCGTATTCCTCTAGTCCAAACGCTAATAGGAATTCCTAGATATGGGCTAGTCCAACGCTAGACCCTTAGGGACCCTCCTCGCTAGTTCACATTCGCATGCTCCACTACATTTCATGCATTTTTTTTAGTTTTTATGGCATTTGGCATGTCCCTCTAACCTTTTCCCTTTCATTTTAGGCCTTTGCATTTCATGCTAGTTATAGGGTCCATTTGCCTGAGAAACCCCTTGGGTAAGGGAAACGAGCGAGTGTGGCTCCAAAATAGCCTTAGCACGCTAGTTCTCCCTTCTAATCAAAGGGAAAATTGAGATCACGAAATTAGAGGTCATTCCCGTACCCGACCTGATGCATCCCTCTAGGATCATGCACTTTCATATCATTTTCTCAATATTTTCCTCACTAATTATATATTGTAATTCACATGCCATATTCACACACTTCTTTTCCTTCTTTACTTTCTACCTCACACTTGGCACCCATTTATACCTATATATTTATATTTTCATCCATTTGCACACTAACACTTATATTTTCATCCATTTGCACACAAACACTTTTTCTCAAATTGCACACATGCACTTTTCTACACCTTGCACACTTACACTCTTATTTGAGTCCTCATTTGCATCATTCATGATTTTCTATGAGGTCTTTCCTTATTGACCTTCACAATTCATGTGAATGGGATCAAAAGCCTCATCAGAGACATTTCTTAGACTTAAGATTGCATTTCTCATCCATTAGTCATATTCAATTTGCATACATACCTTGGGTAAAAAAAAAATGAGGAAAATAAGGGTTAAATCACGCAACTAGCCTTGGCTAGGTCGAAGGGGTGCCTTGGATTTTTATCCTTGCCTTCCCCTTCGTCAAATGTGACTCCCGAACCTTTGTCTTTGTTTTACGTGGACTAGAAGTCGTTTAAAAAGGGTTTCTTACTTTTTCCTATTTTACTTTAAACAATTCAATTTTTTTGGGTGACTTGGTACACCCTAACTCTATACCAAGTGGCGACTCCATTTTTCATATAAAAACCCTTTTTGAACTATTTTTCTTGGGTCAAATCGTCGCATTTTCAAAAGTCCCATTTAGACCCATTTTTGTTTTTATCAACAAAATTCATTTTTCCCAAATCAATAAAATTCAACAAAAAACAATTATTTTATTTTTTCCAAAAAAAGTGGGGCGCGACAGTTTTGTAAACATCAAAAGTTTGGGACCAAGGTCAACAGTCACGATCTGATTTAAAATATGTATACACGATAGCAATTGTTATTCTGTATTTGCTCTCTAATGAATTTTTTAACTGTTAGGAACTCAAATTTTGTCATGTAAATTAATATTAGTGCAATAATTTGAAGCGAAATTAACCATTTGAAACAAATCATCTCTCCTTATTATAAAATAAGTAAAAAAAAATTCTAGAGTATTGGGCAAAAATAATGGAAAGAAAGATAAATAAGTCGTAATTTAGTTCACAATTTTGAGAAAGTGATGTCAATATTAATATCGGATCAACTGTTTGATGTCATAAAAAATTAACTATTTGAAGCAAAGCCAAGGTGCATTTACCACTTGTAGTATTGCAACATAATTTTCTCACCCATTATGAATATTTTCACAAAAATATTTAAAAGTAGCAAGTAATAATATATTAGTAAAATATTAATTCAACTAAAATGTTGGAAACTAAAAAACTTTGTTTGAAATTTTGGTACTCAACAAGTAAGGGGGAAATCTAAGGAATTGAAATTTCATTCAAAGTCAATAGTTTGAGGAGAAGCGCGGAATTGACTTGAACACTTAGTGAAACCAATACATTGGTGGTCATGTTTAGTCATTCACCGAACAAAACACTACCAGCCATGAGCCAACAGCCAACAACCAACACTTAGAACCAAATAACACACTGCTCCTCATCTCTGTCGAAACATCTCCTTGCCATCTGCTAATTGATCTTGGCTCGAAAATGATCAAATAGAAGACCACATTTAGCAGCAACTCTCTACAAAAAAAGGTATGCCGATTCTCTTTTTCCTCCCTAACTTTCTCCCAAATGTTTTGCCCAAATTAATTTTTTTGCCAAAAATTTCAGTCTAGTTTTTTGGGTTTCATTTGATTTATGGATGGAGTCATCTCCTCCTTTTGGATTCTGCTTACTTGTGGGTTTTTACCCTTATTAATTTTTGGTCAACATTTTCTTGTACAAGATAAAGGGCTTTAGTGGGATTGGATTGTGGGTATGTATGGGTTCGTAATAGGCCGCGGAAGGCAAATGCAATATTGTATTTTCATTATCTGAATTCTGACCCTGAGGGACTTTTTTAAGATCTTTGTTTTTTCGGCCCCCATTAAGAATTCAGTTTGAAGAATTTGTTGAATGTATGGAACTTAGCATTACTATTGCTACTGTATTTGCTCAAAAGATGAAACTTGATTTTACCTATAAAAATTGTTAACGAATGCTGTAATTAATGAGCTTTCGCTTGTATGTAAACAATGTGACTGATGTTGAAAAGTAGAGAAGATTGGTTGCCCGCCACATCATGTTGGCAGTTCTTTTTCATTTTTCCTTCGTTCTTCCCCTTTTTAGTTTTGTGTTATTCATTTAGCTTTTGGAGTTTTTATGTTTGACTTGAACACCTCATGAGTGATAAGAGTTGAAGCAATACTCTAACCTTGACCTAGTTAAAAGGAAACACAATATCCTAACTGTCGTGCAAGTATCTTTTTCAATAGCCTCCTCATATTCAGCTGTGGCTACATAGATTTTAGTCCTTTCCTGATCCCTTGAATTCCTCAACAATTGTGGCTACATAGGTTGTGGCTAATTGAGCTTGTAGGACAAGTTTGTGTTTTGCATTGCACACAGTCTTATTTTAATTCCTATATGCCTTATTATGGAAAATATGTGTTTGCCTTAAGGATAACTGCGTCGACTATTGTAGCATATGAAGCAGCATTCTTGCTTTGTTTGAGTGGAAAGAGATGGAACAATTTGGAAAACTCTTATCATTCTTGTTATTAGTACTATACTAAATGAAGTCATAACAGTGGCAGCAAGAATCCAAGAACTGTGACCTTGCATTAGGAGTTGCAGCAGAGCTAAAACTGAACATTTATATAAGATGCAACGAAGCCGTCATTAATACTTAATCTTGCATCGTCCATGAGCTGATGGCATAGCATTTGAATGTGAAACTAGAACATTGTGATATTAGTTTTCCCAAAAGTTATTAACTATACATAAAAATTAAGTACCTCTATCCAGGATTAAAAGTGACGTCTTTTGTATACATTAGAACAAAAGAAAAGATGTTGAATCAATGCCGCTACCATTAATAATAGAACAGTTTGCATCTACTAAAAAATGCTAAAAAGTATCCATAGGCTAGCTGGTATTACAAGAAATTCAGTATCCATTTCTCATATTTAATCGAGCTAAAAATTAGTTGAGTAAAGAAATACTATATCCTCAGGTAGTTCGAGTGATACAAACTGTTGACTCACATCTTGAGAACAAGTCTGCAACCTTGCACTTCATTATATTACCAAGTGAAAAAAAATTGTCAAAAACCATTGGTCATCAGTAACACTGACAGTGGCACTAATTACTATAAATTGTTTGCCCTTTTTTACATGCTTACATTGTGACATGTTTGAATTTAGTAATAGCTATGTTGTATTTTGTTTAATTTTCATTATTGTTGTATGGGAAGATTAATTTCCTGTATTGAGCTTAATTTCCTATATTTATTATATGTGTTGTCCTTGTAGT
>NW_027266228.1:0-7556 GCF_036785885.1 Coffea arabica
AATAACACCTAAATGTTGCCCGTCACAAATAACATTTAAAGCTGGTTGATCCATTAGGTCCTGTCACCCAGAAATTAGAGCGAGATACGTCTGAATATAGATGGCGCATGTAAACGTTACAAAATTGATCCCACTTTTACCAGTTCAATCTTAATCTCTTCCTTTGACTTAAAGAGGGGGAGGAGGTGGGTGGTAAGGGTATTTTGGTAGTCATCATTGAGAAAGAAGAAGATATAACCCTCACAAGATAAATCATCTACATTCAAACCATCATTTCCTATAGTTTATTTATTGTCGTACATTAGTATCCTATAATGAAGAATATCATCACCCCGTACACTCGTATGAATAAAATGAAAGGAAAACAGCCTCAAGAAGAAGTTAATATGAATGTTAACAAACAAAGAACTTACAATAAAACCAATCACACAAATCTGTTAAAAGGCTTCCTCCCAACTATAGCTGGCATAGAAACTGTTGATTCCACACTTACGTCTCCAATAGATCTCATCGATTCATGTTTCTCCAGTACCTTCTGAGAAGTAGCTTCTTTGCTAGATGCTTTGTTCCACTTGAAAGAACCTATATTTGGAGTCAAAGGAAACGAAAATCGTCTCTTTGAGTCATTTCCTGGAGTACCAGGAAGTCTCTCCTTTGGATTGCTACTTGCTCTCACTTTGGCTTTGGCCGAGACAGTAGGTGCCATGTAATTTGGAACAGAAAAAGGTGGACAGCTAGTAAGACTATCAGTATCATTCATTGGAAGATCAAAAGCAGATTCAGCTGCACTGGCTCTTGGTCTTGTATATTTCATAAGACCTGAGCTGTTTGGTGGTGGTGTTCTCGTTGGAGTGTGAAACTGCTTGCCTCTACCTGGGACAGCTGATTTCGATGACCTTGGTGTCACTGATTCATGATTGTCAAAAGCATAATTATGATGCTTATAGTTGCTTGCTTGAGGTCGCGGACTACGCTTGTACTCTGAAATTGGCCTCGGAGGTGTTAGATGAACATTCTTGGCAACAGATTGGTTCTCTGAAGGATTTGCTGGAGGAAGCTGACGTTCTAACCAATTCCACCACCATGGGAACCCATTGGATCTGATGTCAAGAGCTGCTTGAGATGACCTTGGATTTGCTTTCCACAACTGATGCACAAAGGGAGGAGGAAATGGATTACGAAATTTAGAAATTTAACACCTGGATATTGATTACTTCCTGCAATTTGACGTCTATCAATTAATCTTGTATTAAAGTTAAAAATAGTTGACCCACTGAGCAGATTTATCCTTATTTACATACTAGAGTTGCACATCTTCATCCTTTCTAAAGCATGCAAGTTCATGTGATAGGGTGTCCATTTACAAGCTCAGCATTCCAACTAAATTAACAGTTATTCTGGTCTCTTGTCCAGTCTATTATTTGGAATCCATGATTCTAAAGTCTAATTTCAATGAATAACTTGACAATACATACTAGCAAGAATAAAAAGTTGAAAAAAGCTATAGAAATGGACTTGGGAGTAGCAGAAGCAAATTTGAATTGTAACATATCCCCCCCCCCCCCCCCCACACCAAACAAAACCAAAGCCGCATTATAAATAGTTGACTACAATTCCAAAAGGGAATTGAGGGGAAAATAAATCTAATTATGTTGTAACTAGGAAAGCCAACTGCACCTGGTGAGAGTATGCATAGGCCATAGCTCTCTCTCTCTTGATGACTGCCTCTACTCTCTTCCGGAGCCTTGCTTCAACTTCCTCTTTAGTTAGTAAGCTATCATCCCAATCTTCATTGTTACCTGCCTCAGACTAAACCAAGTACAATTCTTTAATGATACAACCAAGTAAGAAGAAGTATATAAAAATGGAAGTCTATCACAGAGCCACACGTCCATTTTGTAAATGGTATCATTCAACACCGGTCCACACAGAATAAAAGACGCAGCATAATTTGCAAAGGCATAATTTGCAAAGGTAAGCAGCTCTTTGTATAACCAGTCATGGGTTGGTAATACATGTTCAGCAAACGACAAAACTTTCATAGTTTTGCTTTGTAGTAAGTTCTCTTGAAGCAGATCATTAGATACAACATCAAAATGGACTGAAGCATAAAGGAACACATACTGATGTTATGAAACTTATAATTGACTAGTTTAAAGAAACAATGTAAACAATTCATAATGAGTTGCCATCTAAAGAAAGGGAAAATGAAGACTCTGTCCATATATATGACTTTCACTACCTGGTTCAAGGTGCATTTGCTCAGTGTACTCTCTGCTTCCTTGTCATTCTTACAAGATTGGCGCTGCATTGCCTGGTTTTCCAACATTTGAATTCTGCGTGACTGAATTTGTGTTTGAACTCTAACCAAAAGCTGCATCTGTTTCATGGCATTCATGGTCTGTCGCTTCACATTCTGGCCTCTCACCACACCTTGAAGCCTCACTAACCCCCTCAAAGCTCTGAAACTTCTCCTTGCCTATATAACAAAATTGTTTTGTGATCTTATTCCTATTAGAATATGTTACAAAGTAAGAATGCTCAAGAGGCAAATTTAGATACACCCCAAAAAAAAAAAAATTTCAGTAGACATAAAAAAAGAAAACTGGGTAGAAAACAAAGTGTTGCACTCTACATCACAGTGGCACGTGGAAAACTTTTTTAGGGAGAGGTCAGAAAGCACACAGTACTTCAATTTATGCTTCATAATTGTTCACAATGTGCTTCATAATTGTTCACAATGTCATGAGGCTATATAGTATGTCCTGATGGTTTTTGTACTGTAATCAAGTGGAATGATATTTCCCCTTTGGTTTAAGGCAAAACTATTCCAGATAAATGCCAGAATAACTAAATCAAACACAAGCAATGTTTCTTGAGATCTAGCTTTGCAAGTTATACGCTAGACAGAACTCATGTCCAGTACTGACCATAGGCTACTAAAACAAGTAAACTATTGAATAGCATGAGCATTGAACACATTGTCCTACTAGATTGTGGAAAATCATGGCTTTCTCCAATTCTATCTGCATTCTTGAAGCTACCATGAAAATTTAATGACCGAATGCAATTAAATTATTTCAAATTTGGGACACAGACAAATAGTTCAATTCTTCTGATAGCAGGGGAACAAACAGTTCAAATTCCGATTAAATTGAAAAATTACCATGTAGCCTCTATAAGCTGCCTGGATCTTGGTGGCTGCAAGGTGAAGGTTTTTCGACGTAGGTTCAGGCCTGTAAACATAGTTGGTTTCCCTGCGGATTTGGGGTACCACAGGAGAAGCACCCCTTGGCGAAGCAGCACGAGGAGGAGCTGGCCTAGGGGAAGCCACTCTTTGGGATGGAGCCCTAGGAGAAGAAACCTTTGGAGAAGCAGCCCTGGGAGAAGTAACCCTGGGAGAAGCAGCTTTAGGTGAAGAGACTCGTGGAGAAACTGGCCTCACAGGTAATGCTGGTGGTGTTCTCGGAATTTCAGAAGATGTAGTAGGTCTGATAAATAATTCATCTGCTTCACCAAGGATTTTCTCAATGCTACTTGGTTCCCTGAAGAGGGGAATTAATGATCTGTTCTCTCCATGCTTCAATTTACCTCGTCCCTTCTTCTTTTCCTTCGAACTTTTCTTATCTGTTCCCTGCAACAGTCGAAGCAAGCTTGTAAATCACTTAGAAGACAAGCGCTTTCTTACATTCATGATTGTTTCAAGCCAATTGAGTGGTGTAGGGAAAGATACGAAGTATAAACATGAGTCATATACCTCAGCTAAAGCTGCTCTTACCTAACTGAGCTAGCTCTGAGCTACCACAAAACTTTTTATTTCTTTCAGTAAAGTTTTTACTAAATCTGGGATCAAGCACCAGAAAATGGAACATAACTGTACATTTTCATTTTGTTGGCGACCAAAATGATAATGCATTACCCAATTAGCTTTTCAAGATATAACAAGAGAATACCTCCTGACAAACTGTTGCATTTTCTCAATATTATCAATTCAAAGCCTAAATCCAATCGAACATAGTTTCACTTATGCCACTAGCAACTTATTAGTCCTCCTGTGAAGCAATTTTATGTTCTCCATCAGACTAGGAGCCATTATGCACACCATGCTTTTGGCTTTGACAGGAAATACTAGAAAGGAGAAATCTGCTTATCTTGAGAAAAGACCCACTTACATCATTAGGCTTCTCCTTGGAGCTGGATGAGAAAACTTTCTTGATGGCTGAAAACCAACTCCCTTTCTTTCCCATATTTCCAGCATCAGTGTTTTCCCTTGGATAAGCTGAAACACAGAGAATGGTTTAGTACTGCTTAATTGCAGTTTCATCTTATCAAGAAATTTCTAGATCACAAGTAATCTCATTTGTAATAAGAGCATGTCATCATCTTGAAGATACAATTAGAAACCATCTCCACAACGAAGCTGGAAAAGAAAGTATTTGATCCTTGTCATGTATAGACCACGATTTACCTATGCAGCAATAAAAACATGATATTCGTCTTGGTCTTTCTTTTCTTTTTACCAACATTTCCATTTGCAGCCGAAGAATATCAGCCTCTATCTTGCCAACAATCTAATAAATAAAGCAACAGGATACACAATCAAGGAATATGAGTCAAAACATTGACAACGTCAAGCTGACCAAGTCTCTTCTGACCAAAACAACACATTTTACATGCTAGAGCACACGCAATTGTCCATCACAAGGTCTACCAAGGGACTTCAGCTTGATCTAAGGCAATTAACCAGAATGGGCCTCAACAAAAGCAGAGAGGCGGGTCCCTGGCAGGGATGGGGGGATTTGGGGATGTGGAGAGGTCTATTCTGGAGCAAAATATTGGTTGGAGAAAACAGAGATTTTCCATATACACACATCTTTGCAGTTGTTAACATCGAGCAATAGATAAAATTATCCATTGTCATGGTTCTTTCTATCTCTCAATAGAAGCCAAAATTGGATTTTTTTTTTTTTAAAAAAAAATTCACAAGAGAACACAGTTAAGCCAAATTCTGTCCAAGCGAATACATACAAGAGAGAAATGACATATAAATATTTTGTCTGTTTTTGAGCTTGCTTAGGTAAAAAAAGAGGGAAACAAAGCCATAAAAGATATATATCACAAACCCTGTAAAACCTTCCCTATATATATAGGAAAATTATCTACTTTCATTTTCCAAATTAATATAAGTTAAGAGTCCAAAAAGGTGAAAAACCAAGGCATAACAGAACTAAACGTGCAAATTTCACCAATTTCAACGGACTGAAGCCCATATTTCAGGCAAAAGTGTCAACAAAATCAACAATTATGACATAATAAACAAACCAACTTGCCCAGAAACCAAGAAAACAGTAAGCTCTGCTACCATTACCAAAGATCAATTAAAAAAGCTTACTTTTTTGCACCATACTGACCAAATTGACACAATCCCAAGAGAGATCATGCAGAATTAAGTACAATTAGCAAGCAAGAACACATTTTTATTGCTATTTTACCTTAAAATTCTCTCCAACCTTCCACAAACTTTCGGAAGAAAAAAGCTGCAAAACCAACAAAGTACTCTAAAATTTTTTGAAAGAAGAATTCTTGAAGATTTCAGCCAACCTCAGCCTTACTGCTGCATAATACCATGCTTCTTTTCCTCATACCTTTTTTGGGTTCAAAAAAAGAAATATAATGGGCTAACTAGAGAGAATTATACAAGTAGAAGGAGGAAGGACTAGGACTCTTCTCCTTTACTTTCTTTAATTTTTTTCCCCCCTATGTTTGGAGAATCTGGTTCTTGCTTGGAGGGGCTTCACTTTTGTTACAACTTTTGTGGTTTTATAATTTTACTTTCGGATTGTTTGATCATTGATGATGAAAGGGTTCATTTAGTATTGGCTGCATATGGAGTGTGAAGAGCAGTGGGGTGAAAAAAGGGGAGGGGAGGGGGAGGGGGTTGGGGTGGGTGGAATGTGGATGATGGATGAGGGAGGTTGGCCAGTTTCTCACTCAATGGCTTTGGCCACCTTTCAACTACCTTTACTTGGATGGGAAGACTATTTTCAGCACACAACAGCAGATAGATAGGATAGCAATCCACCACTTAAATTATTTAATCAACTGTTAGGTACCTTCTTTACTCTATCCATCTTCCCTCTTTAATTTCTTGCTATCATTCTTGTAGTAGTAATTAATTTGGAATGAACTTTTTTATATTTCAAAGATTTTTTTTTATAAAGGGGACCATACAAACATGTTATTATACTAAAATATAAAAATGAGTGAAAATTTGCACAAAGCGAATTCACAAGACAAGATTCGAATCTTAAATTTAATAAGTATTTTATAAATGATAATATCGCAGCTAAATTTTTAATGTCACATCAAATACGACAAGAAGATCACTTATTTAATTTGAGAAGGCTAATCCTAGTATTTCATTAAAAAAATTTGGGCATTAGAGTCTAGAGATTCATCCCAAATTGAGCAAGGCAAATGTTGATTATGGGAGGTAGTAGAAGCATTGTAATTAGATGATTTGTTGAACCCAACATTAACAACATAATAAATTTTTATTAGACAATAAAAAAGGGGGTAGGGCATGGAAAACCCACTACTATTTTGGAGCGTGGAAGGACGCTCCCCTTCCTCTTTTCTTTTTTTTTCCCCTGTTTTATGGGTAGAGGGTAAAGAAATGGAGAGGGACTGCAGCAGAGAGAGTTAAAATCCCATTTGGCCCCCACATGTTGGGAGGGAGTATTGGCTCTCTGAAATTTGGCATCCCAGTTCCCACATGCCCCTTGGAGATTCCTTGGACAACCCAAAGAAACAGGGCATGCCTTTGGCTCCTGTAATATGGCTTTGCGCCAAGGAACAATTTTGTATTGTAAGCAAAATTTAATTTTGTGTCCCAAAAAAAAGACAAAAAATCATTATGACATTTCTTCTTTTCCAGAAAATGACTATTATTTTTGTTTTTTTTTAAATACTGAAATGTTATGTTTCGACTAATTTTTGTATATATTTAAACTTTAATTTAACCTGCAGAGTCACATTATATTATACTTTGATTTGTTACATAATTTAAGATTATGTCTAACAACTACGATATTCATCTTTCAATCATTAGTAATATACAGGACTTCGTATTAATAATTTTCACCCTGTTTAGTAAAAGAAAATTATACTTTTGAAAAATTCTATTCTATCTGACATATGAGTTACATAATAAACACAAACTAAATTGATGGTCCGTCAGAAATTTTTATATTTGTATTTATCGTTTAGAAATATCGTAATTTTCAATCGATTTTTTGTAGATGAATTCAACACTTTTTTTTTCTTGAAAATTGGTGCGAAAATCTTTATCTCCTTTTTTTAGTGGCAATGGAAATAGTTAACCTCCATACAAATATAATAGGCTATATATCATTTGGACTCAACAACTTTTGATATGTGATTATTCATCACTTCATTAAACGCACAAAGCGCCATGCTGTCACAGGTCTAAGTGATATGAATTGCACATCCGTAAAGCAATTCTTGATTGTAACATTGCATCTATACAAGTGGAC
>NW_027266229.1:0-8604 GCF_036785885.1 Coffea arabica
GACAGCCACAACATCATGATCAAATTAAACCAGAAAAATTATCAATAAATTGAAAACTTCACCAATTCATCTCAAACCAAGAAATAAACCACAAATTTCAGCACTTGAGCTCCCACTAGGCATAACTTAAGCTTTATTAAGTGTAGGAGGAAGTTCAATCACCACTCACCTTAGTAAAACAAGAGAGAGAGCAACTAGGCACCATAACTTTCCAAACAACTTCACAACCAAGCTCAACTCCACCAAACTAAGAGGTTTTATGGAGTAATTAGAAGTTTAAACGGTTGATTTGCTAGATTTGAGCAAGAAATTGAAGAAACAAGTTGAGAGCTTTCTTTTCTTTTCTTGGAGAGAGAGAGAGTCGGCCAAGACAATAAAATGGAAAGAAATTGGGTCAAAATTTGGTTTAGTAAAGGTTAAGACAAGTCCAAGTCAAAGTCAAGGTCCAAGATTAAATCACAAGGTGACACTTGTCACCTTTTGGTTCAAAACTTATCTTTTTGTCTCTCCAATACAAATATCTTAACACCTTATAAAATAATATCACTTAATACAAAATTCCAACAAGTTGTCAAAAATATAATGCATTTACCGCACTAGCAGGTCCCACGTTCAAAATACGCTCTTAATTTCTCAAAAACTAACCGATACTAGAAAAATCATTTTAAAACTATCTTTGCTCATAAACTTTATCTGGGGAATTTTTCTAATAAAGAAAATGTAGAAAAGGCGGGCGATTAAATAAATAAACCCTAGAAAATTAGAAAATTTCTGGGTTCTCACACTCATACTTTTCGGGGCGTCACAATCTCCCCTCCTTAAAAGAATGTCGTCCTCGACATTCCCTCTTGTACTAATCAAGTCAAGACATCCCGCAAGAATCACTAATATTTCAAACCAAACCTACAGTCCGGCATCCTAAACTTCAAGCCTAGGATACACTACAGAGATCTGAAGCCTAAGCTCCGATACCAACTGTGACGGCCCCACCTCTCCCTAGGGCGTACCCTAGGGTTCGGCGGGTCGCCTGCCCAGCTCTCGCCGGGACTCAGTCGTTCACTACAATTCTCAAATGAATTACAATATAAATCTCAAATATACATCACATGGTCCACAAACATACATCCAAGTTTTCAATAATTACATGTCATAAGCGAAGCGGAAACGAATCTCAACTATACATAAAATGATTCTGTAGACACCAAATTTTTGACTTTGTTTTTTTCATTATTAGTTTTATTTATATTTATTTTAGTTTGGTTTTACTAATTTCATTTTTAGACATTTTAGCATATAAAAAAAATCAATCAAAGGATAAAAACAAGACACATGAACCTATTTTGAGGATGAGATCTTGGCCTTTTATATTAGGTTTAGGGTTTAGTGTTTTGGGGGGGCCTTTAAAAATGAAGGCAGCTGCAAGAAATCAGGGGGAGGAGTTTTTTGTCTGGAGGGAATGAACAAAAAAAAAAGGAACTGAAAAAGAGAAAAAAAAAAGAAAAGAAAACCGGCGGCCGAGGGAGAAATAAAAGGAGAGAAGAAATGGACGGCAACAAGAAAAAAACGAAGGAGTTGTGGCTGCGGGAAAAGAAAGAGCAACAGAGGCTAATGGCGGCTAAGGTCAATTGGCCAGAAAGAAATGGAAAAACTATAGGGAGAAAAGAAAAGGCCCAGCGGATGAAGAAAAACGAAAAAAGAGGGCTTGGCGGTGAGGCTTACGGCAGAATTGGGGGAAAAGAAAAATCAAAAGGGCTCTGGATTCATCACTCCTACTGGCAGCGGCAAAGGTTTGTCCGGGCACCACCTTCACCTTCATCATCGGTCCACCATGGCCACGATGATGGCTGCCAATCAACCCAAACCCTCCAGTGCTCAGGTCAACGAAGCCACCGCCGTCGGCTGCTACCGATCCTATCATCGTCAATCCTCCACCGCCATCAGCGGATCTTCACCAAGGAAATGCGTTTGGGGAGAGGGAGCTTCGGCTGCAATAAGAAGAAGGAAACAGAGGAAGGCTTCGGCTAACTGGAATCCACCGCAGCAATCCAAACTCTGCCACGATACTACCATCTCTCCAACCACCATCTCTCCAACGCCGCAGCCGCCAGACCTCCTTTTTTCCTCAACCACCACCCGTGCCACCACCATCCAGGTTCAATAAGGCTTCAGAAAATTAAAGGGCCCCGTAAGTTTCCTCTTTAAAATTTAGTTCCTCCCCAAGCTCTGAGCATGTCTGCCGTGGCTGTTATTGCAGTTGTCCCGTTGATTGTTCAAGTTTTTTAGCATACGTATGTTTATGTATTGATTGGGCTGTAATTTCTTGATTTTTGGTCATTCTTGGGGCCAGTTATGACTTCAATTTAAGCAAAAGAATCTTGTGGAATTTTGATACTTACAACCTGTTTGATAAAATGCCTAATTGAGAATCCCCCTTGAAGATGGTTTTGCTTATGTCTACGAATGAAGAAAAATGATGGTGAACATTCGGTGGGCTTCTTGTTTTGTCCGAATAGCCAAAATTTGAATTAAATGTCTGTGTTTCCGATGGATTTTTGGGGTCTGATTAACTTCAAGTGTCCAATTTGCTGTTTACCCAGTGTGTGGTTCAGCTGAGCTACACTGTTGTTAATAAAATAAAATGGGTGGACAGTTTGTTAAGTGATTCTGTTTTGTTGACATATCTGGACCTCGATACGCTCTCTCGAAAGTGTTTGAGTTAGAAGTAGATATTCATATTTTGTCGAATTGCAGTTAAGGATAGATGAGCGTGCTCCATTACCTTGCTGCCTTTCATTTTGTTGATTATAAATGCATTGAGTCATTTTCTGGTTACTGGTATGAAGAATTGCACAGCAATGGTCGTGTCAATTGTTTGACTGATGAGGGTTTTATTTGCTCAGAATTGAAGCATCATGTATGTACTTGTCGCAGGTTTCCTTCTTAACATTTTTGCTGCATTTTATGGGCCTGCAGGTTGTGTCTGCTTGGAAAAAGTAGAGGCATTTGATTGATAGAAACAAGGAATTTTGGAGTCGGTTCTTGCTGTTGATAATGGTAGAATATATCTGGTGTGCAAAAATGGCTGATATAGTTTTGACGTGAAACTACTCTTCATGGAGACAATTAAAGGCCGCAAAAATGTTTACCTTATTGGCTGATTTGCTGAGTAATGTTTTGAGCAAGAAGAGTATGATTTATCTAAGAATCTGAATATAGATAGACAGCAATCTGTTCGTTAGTGCTTGTGTGCTATTTTCTCTTGTTTATCTCTTCCCTTTCAGGTGTTCCTCTGTTTCATGTCTCTCTTTGATAAATTAGTCAGATGTTGGGTTTTCTTTGATGAATGTTAATCATGCCTAGAATACACACAGCAAGAGTGGACTGGTTTGTTGTTGCAGAAGTGTCTCTCCATTCCCTCATTAATCGCTTGCATGTGTTGTTTGACCTCTGTCATGTTTGTCTTGGACAATTCGTTTGTTGAACACACTTTGCTTGCATTGATGAATCTTGGACATTTGATTATGGAAATAAAATGTGTGAAGTGCATGTTCTCGTTGATATGAGATTTTATTTTTGTACGGATCATAGATGTTGAAACTCAGAAATGGACAGAGGACTTCGTGTGCATATCTAAAAAAAAAAAAAACAAAAGGAACAATCACGTTTTGACCCCAAATCTTTCAATAACTGCACTTTGACCCCTGGGCTTTACTTGTCTTTAATTTCGACCCCAAAGTCTTCACAATTCATCTAATTAAGTCCCTATTTTGTTGTGATTGAACCCCAAATTCCCTCCTTATTCTGGTATGGCCCAAAAATCTGGAAAATTGAACTAATTTTGCCCTCTTAAGCCTAATCCTCTGTTTGCATATTTTATGTGATTTCTGGATAGATTAATGCTGTGATTTAATGCATAATCAAAGCTTAGTAATTTTTGTTGATTTTATCATGTTGGGTACCTGTGAAAAGGTAATTTGGGTTAAGAGGTTATTTTGTTTGGGCTTAAGGAAGTGATTTAGTTTATCATGTTGATGTTTTGACTTGGGCTTAGGAAGATGGAGCCCAACATATCTGATTGGGTTTGTATGTATGGATTTAATTTGTTTTGTTTGGGTTTCTGGTTTGGGCTCGAGAGGTGAAGCCCATCTGTTCTAGTTGCACTTTGTCTGGGCTTAAAGATAGGCTGGCCTGCTTACCTCTTAGAGTTATTGGTACAAATAAAATGGCCCAATGTTTTGGTCCATTAGGAAACCAGAAAACGTTTTTACAAATCAGTCCCTGAATTTCTCCTTAACTGCATTGTGGCCCTGGATGTTTTCAACTTCTTTCGATTAGGTCCTTAATTTAATTGCAAATAGGCCCCTAAACTTTATTTTTCTTTAATTTTGACCCCAAGACTTTATTAATTTTTGCAATCAAGTCCTTTCTTCTTTTGACTTCTTAAATGTGGGTTGTTGACATGATTTAATTGATTCAAATTCATGTTTATTTTTTATCCTTTGTGATTATTTGCCAAATAAATTGGTGCCTTGACCATTTCTTTTATTTTGGAGGATAAATAAGTTGATTTCACTCCATTAGAGCTTCATTTCAAGGGAGGTATAATTTCTTTTATCTTTTTGTGTCTCTCCTATGTGAATCAACGTGCTACGTGAGAAATACATGTCTACTTTGCTTTCCTAGCTTTTCTTTAATTCCTTTCATTTACTTCATTTACTTTTGCTTTTTATTTAAGTTATTTTTTATGGGATATGTGTACACCTCTTGGCTTGTAATAGATAGGGCTTTGGCGAGCAATTTGGTCCATTTTCCCTTTCCCCCTTTTGTTTTAGTTAGTGAATGTAATAGATATGGCTTAGAGGAGCATTCAATGAAGACCTATCGAAGACGTGTGCCTAGCTAGCAAATGTAATAGTTAGGGCTTTAATTGTCTTATGTGTCTTGCATTCTTAGTTACTACATGTTAATTTGCTTTGTTAGGGCCTTGCATCTAGTCGAGCATGCTAAATGTTATGTGCTATGTGTTTATAAGTGTTTGGCATGTCTACTCGCTTTCCATAGCCTGAATGAATGTGATGGATGAATGTACGTTTCCACTAGTCCAACGCTAGTCGGAATTCATAGAATGGGCTAGTCCAACGCTAGACCCTTAGGGATTTCCCCTCGTTAGTACATGTTTGCATGTTCATTACATGTCATGCATTCTTTTAGTTTTATCATTTTTGCATGCCCCCGAACCCCTTTTCCCTCCATTTTAGGATTTTTGCATTTCATGCTAGTTATAAGGTTCATTGCTTGAGAGTCCCCTTAAATATGGGATATAGACGAGTGTGGCTTTTTCTAAGCCTTAGCACGCTTGTATCCTCTCTATCAAAGGGCAAATTGAGTCACGATTTAGGTCTCCCCGTACCCAATATGCATGAATTCCCTAGGCTCATGCACTCTAAGTCCACTCTATCATTACACTTTCACTTTTCCTCCCATTTGCACACGTGCATGTCTTTATCCCTTCACTTGCACACTAACACTTTTTTATCATCACTTGCACACATGCACCTTATATTATCATTTCACATACCATACCTTGCCCACTCACGTGCACATTTTCATTTTACATATTTATTGTCTTTTATTACTTTTTCAAACTCATGTCCTCACATTGCATACATGCATTCCATTCATTTGCATCCCACTCGCATTATTCGTGACTTCTTTAAAGGATCGTTATTGGGCTTCACAATTAATGTGATTGGCACCACTCAACCTTTGAAGAGAAATTTCCCCCAATACCCCTAGGTCTAGGGTTTGCATTCATGTAGTGCATCCAAATGTAATAAATTCTTTGGTTAAGACAAGAAAATCTTTGATTAAATCACGCAACTAGCCTTGGCTAGGTCAAAGGGGTGCCTTGGATTTTATCCTCGCCTTCCCCTTTGTCAAATGTGACTCCCGAATCTTTTTCTTTGGTTTACGTGGACTAGGAGTCGTTTAAAAGGGGTTTTTTTTACTACTTTTTCCTATTTTTTCTTTAAAAGTTCATTTTTTGGTGACTTGGTACACCTTAACTCATTACCAAGTGGCGACTCCAATTTTTATTTCAAAAACCCTTTTTAAACTATAATTTTGGGTCCAATCGTCGCATTCTCAACCCGCCATTTAGACCCATTTTTTTTTAAATCACAATTCATTTTCCAATCACAAAAAATACATTTTATAAACCATTTTATTTATTTATCAAAAAATGGGGCGCGACAGTTGGCGACTCCACTGGGGAATTTCGAGAGTCCGAGCAAATTTGATTTAATCAACCTTTTTCTTCTTTTAATCTTTTCATATATCACATTTGGGTGTTTAGGGTTGCATTTTTTCCTTTTTTAGGATTTTGCATTTCACACGTGTCCAACTACTCCCTCGCTCGCATGATTGGTTGATTGGATGTATGTTTACTTGCTTATCTCGCGCTTGCATTGCATTTGGGTGGGGGACATCACCTTAGAGCCTCGCGTTGGTTCTTGATCCCTCCCCTCCAAACGAGCACTAGCATACGTGCATACGCTTTAATTTTTCACCCCTCATTTATTTTTCTTTTAGTGGCTTGTCACGCCACTCCACCCTGTTAGGATTTTAGGCGATCTACTTGGACGTGTGATCGTGACACGACGTGTGCGTAGCACGATCCGAGGGGTCACTTAATCTTCCGCTTTAAGCTTTGGGTTAATAGCCTTTAGCTTTTAGTCGAAGATTGAGGATGTGTGATAGATTCACTCAGACATGTGGCCGTGACACGACGTGTGCGTAGCAATGTCTGGGGAATCGCTCGAGCCACCGACAAGGAACCTTGGGAGTGATGACCCTTGGTTTCCAAGTCTGAAGGCTTGGGGACCTGAGCTTGTCGAGTCTAGATGCATTAGCGAACCCCAACCTCATGCATCCATATTAGAATTGCCCTAGGGTAGAGTCAACCTTACCCTATTAGGGACACGATTCACGAGGGGAGAGATCCAACCCCTCTTTCCTTATCTGCCTTTGTTGCTTTATTGGCCAACGTGTTATGTGATTATGTGCTGAACTAACGTTTCCTTGTTTCTTGTCTTTTGCATTCACAAACGTTAGGAAATAAGAGGTCTGGCATGATCCTCTTTTAGGACCTACCCTTATAGATAGGCTATTGCACGTTTAGAATTTCGGTATATTTTGTTCATAAATTAATAATGCCATACCATTTTAGGCTTACCCTGGCAAATAAAGGGTTCCTTAGGTCACGTTTCATTTCGAATTGCATTTTTCCTGCTTTAATAAATGGCATCATGCATAAACCCTAGAAAGGGAATGCCACATAGGGAATCCCGTGTTTAGGAATAAGCCACATTGTGTCTCGGATACTTAATCCAGTGAGACTTACACGTTTACATTTCATACCATCCAAAGGGGTAGTGCACAAGGTAAGGTAGGATCCGATCATTTTCATAGAGTGATCTTTGGAATATGAGCATCTAATAATCACTTTTTGGCCATTTTATCAAAAATTGGTAAAAATCCCTTGCGTGAAGGACATTAATTTGAAGAAATTCACAAATGATTCCTCCTATTGAGACGATAAATAAATTGAGGCCAAAATTTGATTTTTAGAAGGTCATAGACTAATGCACCTCAATAATTTTGAAATAACCAATGGCCGGACAATTCAACCAATCCATTTTGCCAATTCATTCGATAAATCATCAATTTGACTGATTTACCCTTTTTTGGGTGATTTGGTCGATTTTTGAATAAATCATCAATTTCAATCAATTCATTTGACCAATTTACCCTTTTTAGGGTCATCTGGTCAATTTTGAATAAATCATCAATTCATTTGACCAATTTACCCTTTTTAGGGTCATTTGACCAATTTACCCTTTTTAGGGTCATTTGACCAATTTACCCTTTTTAGGGTCATCCGGTCGATTTTGAATAAATCGTCAATTCATTTGACCAATTTATCCTTTTTAGGGTCATTTGACCAATTTACCCTTTTTAGGGTCATCCGGTCGATTTTGAATAAATCGTCAATTCATTTGACCAATTTATCCTTTTTAGGGTCATTTGACCAATTTACCTTTTTTAGGGTCATCCGGTCGATTTTGAATAAATCACTAATTCTATTTCATTCATTTGACCAATTTGCCCTTTTAGGGCGATCTGGTCAATTTTGAATAAATTCTCGATTTCATTCAATTCATTTGATCAAGTTTCCTTTTTAGGATGATCCGATCCATTTTGAATAAAATTCTCAATTTCATTCGATCAAGTTCCTTTTTTTAGGATGATTCGGTCAATTTTGAGTAAGTTTTTAAACTTTACTTAATTCATTTGACCCATTTCCCTTTTTAGGGTAATTCGGTTAATTTTAAATAAATGGTCAATTTCATTCAACCCATTTGACCAATCAGGGTTCCAATGATTCCAAATTGGGAAACCTAGTGAATTTTGAGAAAACCATCCATTGCATCCGGCCATTTGATCAGTTGGGTTTTGACCCGTGTTTCACAAAGAAAATTTTTGTCAACGAATTCCAATCTCTCCGATAGGAAGTTCGTCAAGGTCAAACCCGTGTGTTTTTGG
>NW_027266230.1:0-77378 GCF_036785885.1 Coffea arabica
CCTAGTTTACCATCAAAACTCAAAACACATGATATAACACAATAAATCTAGGATTTAAGAGCCATATATCACTCTTTTGTGAATCTTGAACCACCAAAACCAAAGCTCCAAGTTTGAAACACACACTAGGGTTGAAGGTTGTTCACTCCACTAACTCAAGCCTTTTCTTTTTGATTTTTGTTCAAGATCAAGTTAGGGTTTAAAAAGCAAGAAGATGGAGTTTTCTTCCTTCCCTAGCTTGGAAGCTTCCAAGCTAGGGAAATAATGGCTTCAAGATGGTTTAAATTTCCTCTAATCCTTTGGTCAAACAAGATGGATGGTTAGGGTTTTGCCACATAGCCAAATCTTGGCCCTTTCTTCCCTTAATCTTTGACTAATGAAGTTTCTACACCCCAAATGTTCCAATGTCTATTTAATACCTCTAAACTATCATATAAAGTCCTAACCATGAATAAAGGATATTTGGCCAAATATATCTAGTGAACTACATAAAAAAGATTGCCAAGTCTAGGAAATGTTACAATTCAAGTAATAGCAATAAAATACAATGCAAGGAAATGTTTCAAGTGATTTAATCCTAGAGCAAGGCAAGTAGTTTAGGCAAATTTGTATTTAAAGTGAGAGTTTTCACACTCTCTCCTCCTTAAAAGAATTTGGAACTCGAAATTCTCACCTTGATTACTGAATAGCTCAGCATATTTTGCGTGAAGGTCCTCTTCCACTTCCTAAGTAACTTCCTCTACCTCATAATTTCTCCACAAAACCTTTACCAAGGGTATTCGTTTAGTCCTTAATTCCTTTACTTTTCGATCTAAGATCTGTACCGGCCTTTCTTCGTAAGTCAACGATTCGTCAATGTCAATTTCTTCTGGCTTCAATATATGAGTGGGTTCTGGATGATACTTCTTCAGCATAGAAATGTGAAACATGTCATGGATCTTGGATAGACTTGCTGGTAACTCCAACCGATATGCCATATTCCCTACTTGTTGAAGAATTTCGAAAGGTCGTACATATCTTAGTTAAAGTTTCTTTCCTTTTCTCGCCGTGAGACTTCGAAGTGGTGTGACCTTTAGAAATACCTTGTCTCCAACTTCAAATTTCAAGTCCTTTCATCGATTATTTGCATAACTCCTTCATTTTTTCATAAGCATCCTCAATCCATGATATTGTAACTGGGTCTAAAACCCATCTTTCCCCTATTTCATCCCAGTATATTGGTGATCGGCACTTTCTTCCATAGAGAGCTTTGTACGGTGCCATTTGTATGGAGGAATGATAACTATTATTGTATGCAAATTCAACTAACGCCATATACTGTCCCCAACTTCCACCAAAATCTAAAATGCAGGTCCTTAGCATGTCTTCAAGTGTTTCAATGGTTCTCTCTAACTGTCTATTAGTTTGGGGGAGCTGTATTACTTGAAGAAGATGGACAGGGAACAAAACATTGTTGTGGATTTGCCAGTGGAAAATTCAAGGTCTTATAATTATTGCTAGAAACGAGACACAAACCGCGAATCTCTCTCAGAAACAATGCTTACTGGGATCCCATGCAATCTCACTATCTCGTCCATATACAGTTGGGCCAATTTCTCCAAAGAGTATCTCATATTAATAGGCAAGAAATGAGCATATTTGGTCAATCTGTCTACTATTACCCAAACGGCGTCATGACCTTTTTGGGTACGGGGTAACCCTGATACAAAATCCATAGTAATATTGATGTGTGCACGGACCTCAGCCCACGTAATGACCTAGTCCGAGTCCCATTGGGCCCAGTCACACGTGCACGAGCCAAGCTCTTCAAAAAATCCCTCCAAGGCCTTGTCCGAATAGTCCAAGACGAACATGGAGTTCATAGAGATATTGAAGGCCTAAAATGAGACAAGCAAGTCATCTACACCATGATCCAAGCCCATGAAGAGTCAAGTGGGCCTCCAAGTGAGTTGGTCGAATAGGGCTTTAGGCCTTAGTGTTTACTTAGAGTTAGATTAGTTGCTTTAGTAGAGCATGGGCCGGCCCATCTCGACACCAAGATGGTCGAATGCTTCCCTTAGGGTTTTAGTAACCTTTAGCCTATAAAAAGGCTAGCTTTGTAAGGCTTGAAGGTAGACATTTTATCAATAAAGTTTGATTATTTTTTATTCTTCTTGTTAAGAGAGCTTCAAGATTTCTACTTGCTTTGGCAAGGGTTATTGAGAAATCTTGCGTCTTGTCCCTGATTGTTCTACCGACCTATCCACTTGAATAACCACCTTAATTGGAGTCGTCGTTCTACCACCTTCTACCAATTCGTGTTGTCCGTGTTAGTTTTAGGTTCCACAATCCAAGCGTTGGACAACCTCGCTACATCCTTGGACAAACGTGCTACGTGTCTCGAAATGTGTTGATCGAGAACCATATCAGTTGGCTTCAGAGCTTTGGTGGAGGTATCTTCCGTTATATCCATAGTTTTTGTCTTAGTTTTCCTTGTTCCGCTGCCTTGTTTACAAAAAAATTCTGTTTGCCATTGTTGTTTTTCTTGTTGCACCATTTTTCGTTAAGAAAAAAAAAAATTTTCTGTCCGCGTTCTTGTCTTGTGTTCCATCCAAATTCTGTTTGGGTTAGTCTCTAATCATTGTCAAGCATATCCTGTCCGTTTTGTCCGCACTCATAAAAAAAAATGATTTCTGTCTGCAACTTGTCTTGTTGCGTGTTGCATCGTTAGTTCGTCGTCGGTATCGAATCTATCCAAGTTGAAAATCTGTCCGTTGTATGTCCAATTGCTGTGCCTTGAAATCTAACCATGATTTGTGTCATAGCTTGGTGAAAATTCTGTCTATAGTTGTGTTACAAATTTGGCCGAATCTTGCCTAGTGTTGTTGAGTCATTTTTTTTGTTCGTCGTGCAACTCCAATTCTGTCCAAGTCGTGCGTTGTTGTTATTGGTTGTAATCTGACCGAATTTTGTATCCTTTATTGTACCAATTCTGCCAAGCCTTTGGTCATAGCCGAAGCCACAAGAAAAGAGAGGGCGACTGCTAGGGTTTCTTGTGCGGCTAGGGTTTCTTGTATGGCTAGGGTTACCCAAGTTGTTTTATTTAATTTTTCTAATCTGGTTTTTTGTTAAAAACTTGTTGGGGTTGAGAATCTTGAAGAGAATTTACAAGATTTTAAGGTTTTTGAAGTTCTTGGTTACTACCTTGAAGTTGTTGAAACCTTAAAATGTATCTTGCTAGTTCTTGGAGGATTGAAGGAGTGCATTGGAGAGCCGACCAGATTGCTGGAATTTTACTCATTTAGCCAAGTCTTTGAATTGTTCTTAAGTTAAAAAAAAAGGACAGAAACAAAAAGAAAAGAAAGAAGGCCATTCGGCTAGCACAAGAGGGCCGAACAAGAAAAGGAAGAACTCGGTTCTTTTATTGCCAAGACAACTACCATTACATCTTGTTTCTAAACCAAACCAGAAAATTGCACAAGGAAAAGACCTCAAAAGTTTTGGCTTACCTCTTCTTGCAATTCTTGATCACCTTGTGCCTTGATAACTTGAACCACCTTTCGAGGTTCTTGAATTTCTTGACCACCTTGTTTCTTGAAAACTTGAACCTCCTTTCGAAAAAACAACTTCCTATACTCTCTTGCGGTGGTGAAGGGCTTTCTTGGTTTGGGAATAAATTTCTTGGAAGAATCTTGAGCAACCCGTGTAGGTGTAGCTTCCGTGAGGTCACTTGTATCCTCTTGCCGCGATGCCATGGTCAAAACTGTCTTGGTTGTTGCGCAAGGAGGAGGGTAGCCGAATCTGGTTGTGTGTGTATGAGCTCAGGTTGTGTAGAGGAATCTTATAGGTGTTTTAGCCGACTTGAAAAAGGATTGAAAGGGGAAAACCAAATCTGAAATTTTGGTTGGAAGGAGTTAGAATCCAAGTCTGATTTGCAAGTCCACTTGTAGAGGAATTTGGGGGTTTCTAAAGTTATTCAAGAAAGGGTTTTCTAAAGAGTTTCCAAACTTAAACTTGTTTTTCCAAAATCACATTAGGAAACTAAGTGAGACACTTGGGTAACAGTGACAGCCCCACCTCCCCCTAAGGCGAACCAAAGGGTTTTGGCGGACCGCCTGTCCAGCTCTCGCCGGGACTACGGGGTCAAATCACTCCCAACTCTGTAGCACGCGTGATAGAAACCAAAGAAAACGAACGAATGGGAAACCTCCAGGTTAAATGTAACTTACCAACTCATAATATTGTCGAAATCCCTGCTAGATTTTTTTTTCTTTCACACTTGGATACTATACTCGTCCGAAATCTCAGTAATTTCATTGAACTCCATGTATCCAAAAGAATGAACACGTTCGAGCGGGGTAACACATATACATGATTAAACACTTTTATATAAATACATGATTACAAAATTACACATTAAAAGGGAGTTGTTGGATCAAAATACATTCAAGGTTTATATCTCTTGAGGAGCTATACAAAAGAATATATATCTAACTCAACTCATGCTTCCAAACATCATTGTTCCCAAAAGATTTTCCTGTAAGGAAAATAAGGATAACAAAACGGGGTGAGCTATAAGCTCAATGAAGTACCAAAAATAATAACAGTCAAGAACCAAGGAACTTCATGCTCAATTAATCACATAGGTGTACCAAATAAGGAGATATATAAACAACTTAGACAGAAAGGATACAGATGGCTCTCAGGAGCCAATTTCCCGTTGCAGTACTTGATCCAACTACGTTGACCCTCCGTCAACTTCCAACTAAAGAAAACCAATCCAGTAGAACACCGCTTTAACGCCGAATCCCGTTCACCATTCATACCCCTTACCGGGCCCGAACGCCAAATAGAAACAGGAATGGTAATACTCGAGTATACCGGAATCAAGAGTCTCAATACTCAAAGATTCCATAAAAACAGGCACCCACGGATTGTCAATTTTCTCGACCAAGCCCTTGCATGGCTCGATTTAATTAACTCCCCATGAGGTTGAGCTCAGGTTTAACAGGACGATCGTGGACACACTTCCAAACGATCGCATAACAAGTGCAAGTAACAAGTTCAAGTACATAACAAGTACAAGTAATAGATTCCAGCTTGTTCAGTACAGGCAAGAGAACGAGTGTGATAAAGTACACCCTCGTCTCATACAAGATAAACGGTCAGGAAAGATATTCAAGTAGCAAGTTGCAAGTACAGAAAACCAGTTTAACAATAACTCAGGGAAGTGGTACACTCACCTGCTTAAACAAGGATAATTTCAAAAGTTTCCTTCCCAAGTGTGGCTTCACTCGTCGTTACCTCCTAGAACAATCAAGGCAAACACTTAAGACTCGACTCCAAGACCGAGTATGGAATTCGTAAGTGAGACTCGGTTACGAGCCATATGCCTAGTCAAACGAACCATTAATGCAAAGCAAAGAGGCGACCTCGGAGTGAAAGGGTAACAATTAGTCTTAAAAGCATGAACAACCTCAAAGCCCTTCCTACAATGACTGACCAAATCCAAATTTGAAGTAGATAATGAAAGCAAGATCAATACTAGGAAAACAGAATTTTTCCAGTTCCGCACGACCTTATATGAAAAATCATATCTCAAGTTTTGTAAGTCCAAAATTAATAAAAGTTATACCGTTGGAAAATACATTCAAAGGGCTATAACTTTACAGAAAACACTATTGTAAGACTCAGAACGTAAGTCAGTCGAATTCAAGTCGAAAGTTGCTGCTTTATCCAGTGGAGGACAGAACAGGTACAAGATTTCAGTCAACTTTGAAAAATCACCATAAATTGGACAAACAGAAACAGGATCTGAGATTCATACGGTTTATAGCCCTATGAATCTAGTTTAAAACGTAATAAACGGAACTCAATTCTGACATTTCTACATCAAGATATAGTAAATTCCCCGAGACTGCACCGAAGCTCCTACAAACATTTGGACAGCACTTCCCCTTGTCTCTCTTTACTTTTCCAGCCATCAAGGCTTCTTTTGTTTTCCTCAATCACTCCCAAAGGCACACACAAAATAAGTTCATTCAATAGCCATTCAGTAAGCTCCAAGTAGTACAAGTACAATTCAAGCTAGGAAAAAGTCCGGAAATGAAAGTTAAGTTCAAAACCAGAAAAATAGTTTTTTGACATCATTTTACGGTAATGGTACCAAAGGCACTACGATTATCGGATGAAGGTGTAAGACCCACCGTTTCGAAGCTAAGAAATAGGGCTACAATATTGAAGAAGGTCACTCAGCCCAGTTCCGAGTTCAAACAGGTCAAAAATGCAAGATACTACACTAGAATCGCAAAAACAGATTCACAAACCACATTCTGCTGTAAACAGTATAACTCAGCCTACTTAAGTCCAAATCCAGAAATTCCAAAGCCATCCGAAAGCTTAGAAACAGGGATACATTTCATCAGAAGACCTCAACAACAAATTCCGAAGCAATGCCAACCAAAACACCCAATTACAGGCGCAATGCTTACATTCGGGTAAAACCAGGACAGCAAGGGTAATTTTGACTTTTCTTAGGCTACGCTACTCCGATTGACCTGAAATTTTGTAGGCACCTCTAAAATATCATTCCCTACAACTTTCATGTTTTAAGCCAAGGCCAATTCGGCCTCTAACTATGAGCTACAAAACCAGGCAGAATGTAATCATCAAAAACCCTAACTTTCCAAAATTTTTTCCAAAACAGAAATTGTTTGCAATTAACCACTTTTTCCACCTCATAGAGTCCTTAAACATCATTTCCAATCATCATATATAGCCACACAATCATGTTCATATTAAAACAGAAAAATCACCAATAATTAGAAAACTTCACCAATTCAACCAAAACTCAAGATATAATCCATCAAGTTGCATCTCACACCATCACTAATCATAAATTAGGCATCATTAGAAGAAGGAAAGTGGTTCTTCACAACTCACCTTAGAAACAAGAGAGAGAGAGCAATTAGTCCTCTTAGCTTCCCAAACAACTTCACCAATCACCTCAAGACCACTTAGCAACGAGATTTTATGGAATGATTTGGAGTTTTATCGGTTAGATTTGAAGATTGGAGCAAGATTATGAAGTAGGAAGTTGGAAGATTTTTTTCCAGAGGATTCGGCCAAGTGAAGCTTGAAATGAAGAGATTTTTGGCCAATTTTAATTAAATGGTAAAGGCATGAATAGTGGTCCAAAAGGTCAAAAGGTAAGAATGAATCTTCAAGTGACACTTGTCACTTCATTTAATACATCTCTATCCTTTTGTCTCTCCAATAATAATCCATCTAGATAACTTCTAATTATCTCTTAACACCTGCTAAAAGAAACCCGGTATCCAACACTTAACCTAATTGGCCGAATTTTTCCGAACTTTTCGCCCTAGTGGGTCCCACATCCGGTATACGCTCCAAAATTCTCATGAACTCATTTATACTAGAAAAATAACTTGAAAACTCTATTTACTCATGAAAATTATCTAGGAAATTTTTCTAATAAAGAAAATGCATAAAAGGCGTGCAATTAAATAAAGTAACGCCTAGAAAATAGGAAATTTTACGGGCTCTCACGGTAACTCTCCTACTTCCGCTTGGACACACTCCTACGATTTAGGAAATCACTCCTATATTTTAGGAACATCTCCCTATATTCTAGGAGTACCTCATCCATCTTAGGAAACTAGGGTTTTCATCCCTTGTTTGTTCACACTAGCGCCCCTCTAGAGCTGTCCGCATTTGGGACTTTCCAAAACCGCGCAACCCCCTACTTGAGTTCACATTGGCGCCCTTCCCAAATCTGACTGCTGTCTCCATCCTTCCTAAATTCATGCTTCTTGTCTTCTATTTGCGTCCACTCTTGAGTCGTACTTCTTGACTACCTTGGTGGATAAGTTGGTTGCAATCCTTGGACATTGCGTGGCATTTCTCACCTACCTAAGCCGACAGGTAAGGGACATTGGTGAGTTTCTCAGAGTGCTTTGAGTGATAAAACACAAGAGAGAGTGATACACTAAGGGAGTGAAGTGAGGATATACTTGCATTATTTTCTTGTTACTAACCTTTTGCAGGGCATAAAGAGAGACATGGAGCAACAACAACCCACCACAGACTACTCCTTGATGTTCACCGCCATAAAGAACGAGCTCAGGCGAATTTGTGAGCAACAAATGGAGGAGTTGCACACTCTGTTTGATGAGCTATCCAAGAGTCTCACACGGGGCTCTCGTTCAAGATCTCACAACCGGAGTAACCATGGCACCAAAGAGGCAAATAGCGAGGACTACTCCGCTAGTGAGGATGAGGAACGACTCGAGAAGCCTAGAAGGGACACGTCTAAGAACGAACTCAAGGGACTTAAAATTCAAGTTCCCGCGTTCAAAGGCAAAAGCGACCCTGAAGCTTACTTGGAGTGGGAAGGCTGTATCGAGATGGTTTTCGACTGTTATGACTATAGTGAGGAACAAAAGGTTAAAGTTGCCATCGTTGAGTTCACCGACTACACCCTAGTTTGGTGGGACCAAGTGAGGACCCATAGAAGGAGAATGGGAGAACCACGAGTCCGAGCTTGACGAGAACTCACGGCATTGATGTGTAAGAGATTCGTTCCAAGCTACTACAATCGAGATCTCCACGCCAAACTTCAAACCCTCACTCAAGGTAACATGAGTGTGGAAGATTACTACAAGGAGATCGAGATGGCTATGATGAGGGCGAACCTTCAAGAAGATAGTGAAACCACCATGGCTAGGTTTCTTAGAGGTCTCAACCCTGACCTTCAAGAAGCTTTGGAGCTCCAACACTATTTGGACATGTATGACCTTCTTGAACTCGCTATCAAGGCCGAGAGGGGAAAGAAATTGGGGCGAGGAGCCCATACCTTCCAATCTTCCAACTCGACTTCATGGAGGGGCAACCAACCACGGAAAGCGACCCATGAATCTAGAAATTCGACAACACCAACTTCTTCCAGTCGAATTCAAGGTAATGCTCCTAACCGAAATTCCTATTCCACCTCTAATAAAGTTGCCGATACATCCAGGTCCACCTCGAAGGCACCACATGAGACTCCTAAGACTAGGAATAGGGATATCAAGTGCTTCAAGTGCCAAGGGTTTGGACATATTCAATCCCAATGTCCAAACCAGCGAGTCATATTAATCACTCACAACGATGAAATCGTGTCCGATGACGACGATTGTGAGAAGGTGCCTGAGTTACATACGAATGATTGCCTGGGGGATGACTCGGGTGAGGAAGATTGCTCTCCTACATAAGGAGAAGTAGGTTGCTTAGTGGAATGATGAGTGCTAACCGCCCAAGTTAAAGAGGACGAGCAACTACAAAGAGAGAACTTATTTTACACTCGTTGTAAAGTAGGTGACAAAGTGTGTAGCCTCATCATCGACGGTGGGAGTTGCACGAATGTGGCGAGCTTGCTGATGGTTAAGAGTTTAGAGCTCCCAACTACAAGACATCCACACCCTTACCGTCTCCAATGGCTAAGTGAGGATGGAGAGGTATGTGTCTTCAAACAGGTACGTGTTCCCTTTTCCATTGGTACTTACATTGATGAAGTTGTTTGTGACGTTGTGCCTATGCATGCTACACATGTCATCTTGGGGAGATCCTGGCAATTTGACAAATACGTCACATTCGACGGAAGGGCGAATAAGTACACCCTTTTACACGATGTCAAACGTAAGGTCCTCACACCACTCATGTGACGCCCCGAAAGAATGAGTGCGAGAACCCGAAAATTTTCTAAGTTTCTAGGGTTTATTTTATTGATCGCCCGCCTTTTTGACAATTTCTTTATTAGAAAATTTTTCCAAATATTTTATTGAGTAAATATAGTTTTTAAATATTTTTTTAGTATCGGTTAGTTTTTGAGAAATTAAGAGCATATTCCGGACGTGGGACCCGCTAGTGCGGAAAGTTCGGAAAAATTCGGCCAATTAGGTTAAGTTTGGGATACTGTGATTATTTTACAAGGTGCTAAGAGATAATTAGATGTTACTTAGATGGATTATTATTGGAGAGACAAAAAGATAAGATTAAAACCCTAAAAGACCATTTGTCACAAAACCATTGGACCTTGACTTTTGACCAAGACTTTTCTAACTTTACTAAAACCAATTTGGACCCAATTTCTCTCCATTTTAGCTTGTCTTGGACGAAATTTTGAGAGAAAAAGAGAGAGAAAATCCATCATCTTGCACTTCAATTTCTTGTCCAAATCTTGAGTTCCAACCGATTAAATTAAATTGCAAATCACTCCATAAAACTTGCTAGCTAAGGAAGATTGAAGCTCTTGGTGGAGTTGTTTTGGAAGAAAAATCCCTAAGTCATCACCTTTCTTGATATTTGAAGGTATCATGTCTAGCCATCCTTCCTTTGTTCTTGATTATGTTAAATTAATGACTTGTGATAGCTAAAGAGATGTTTTAGTGGAAAATTTCTGGCTTGAATGCAAAAATTTCCAGTTAGGGTTTCATTTCCCCAATTCTGCTCGGCACTGTAGCACCTAGTTAGAGGCCGAATTGGCCTTAGCACAAAACATGAAAGTTGTAGAGAATGATGTTTTCTAGTTTCCTGTAAATTTTCAGTCCAATTCGAGCTGGGTAGGAGTTCAGTGAACATGGTTGTCTTTTCACCCAATCGGATCGGGACTTTTCACCATGATCCTTACAGAATTAGATTTTGGCCAAAACATGAAAGTTATAGCCAAGGGTATAAACTAGTTGTCTACAAAATTTCATCTTGATCCGACCACTGTATCATGTGAAATGACCGAAATACCATTGACTGTCCATGAAACCTGTTTCGCACCTAAATTTCTGTTTTCGTGTAGTTTTCCATTGTTGACCATGAAAATACATGATTTGGCCTTGGGTTAAAACATGAAAGTTGTAGGTAATGATATTTTAGAGATGCCTGCAAATTTACAGGTCAATCGGAGCAACGTAGCTTGTGAAAAGACTGAATTACCTCTGCTGCCCTGTTTCTACCCGAATTTGATAATTGCGTCTGTAATTGGTTATTTTGGTTGGGAATACTTCGGAATTGGTTGTTGAGGTCTTCTGATGAATTTTAGCCGTGTATCTTAGCTTTCGGATGGCTTTGGAATCACTTGATTTGGACTTAGGGAGCCTGACTTATGATGTTTGAACCAGGATGCGGTTTGTGAACCTGTTTTTTGCGGTTCTGGTGTAGTATCTTGCATTTTTTACCTTGTTACACTCGAAACTGGACTGAGTAGCCTTCTTCAACATTGTAGCCCTATCTCTTAGCCTCGAAACGGTGTATCTTACACCTCCATCCGATAATCGTAGTGCCAGTGGTGCCGAAACCGTAAACTGATGTAAAAAAAACTGTTTTTATGGTTTAGAGCTTAACCTTCATTTCCGGACTCTTCCCTAGCTTGAATTGTACTCGTACTACTTGAGCTTATTGAACGGTTATTGAATGAACTTATTTGTGTGACTTTGGGACTGGCTGAGGAAATAATGAAGCCTTGACGGCTGGAAAAGTAAGCAAATTTAGGGGAAGTGCTGTCCGAACTTTGAAAGGACTTGATTGCATTGAGTTTGTGATCTAAGACTTGGATTTGAGCAAGGCAATGATATATGATGGTTGGTTCCTGAGCCGTGGAGGTGAGTGACCTCAAACTATTTCCAAAGTTACTTTTGAACTGTTTTCTTGCATTATTTACTCCATTGCATATCATGCGTGCTTGCATGTGAGTGTTCCTTGTTTGCTATATTTTCTTGACTTCATGACTTGTATTATCGTTTGATAACGTGTTAAGTGCTTCCAATGATTTCCAAAACGAGTTTTCTAGGAGAGTGTGTACTTTATCGCACTCGACCTCGATAAATGTGAAATTTTCAAAGATGGAACGATTAAAATGTTACTTGTGCATGAATGTAAGCCTTTTGGCTGAACTGGCCACTGCCCCTTGTTACCGATCGACTCGAGTCAGAAGCGGACTCGGTCGGGCGATATGGTGACTTGGGTGAACGTTTGGTATACTCGAGTATTACCTTGTAGGTTGGTGGAGGCTGGTGGAGGCTGGTCAATGTCCAGGAAAGGTTGAATGAACGAACGAACGAACGAGGGTTTTATTGACAAATGAAAAATGCATTTTCAAATGAATGAAGGAAAGGGGAATGACAGGAGAACGAACGAATGAACGAACGAACGTATCCTTTTCATGTATGGTTTCTTGTAAATGTTGTAATTGTTTCTTGACTTATCATTTGATTTATGACATCATTGAAATGGACTATTGTGAAACCGATTTGATTACTGATTTTACTGGTTACTCGCTGAGCTTTTAGCTCACCCCAAAAATATTTTGTTCCCCTCCACAGGGCTCGTGGCGAAGGAAGGCTTGTAGTAATTATTCGCGTGACCGGATGGCATATATTTTATACAGTTTGGATTTGGAATCATTTTATGTATAGTTGGGAATTGTTTCCGCTTCGCTTATGACATGTAATTATTGGAGAATTTGATGTAATATTTGAGATTTATATTGTAATCTATTTGAGGACTGTAGTGAACGACTGAGTCCCGGCGAGAGCTGGGCAGGCGAGCCGCCGAACCCTGGGGTACGCCCTAGGGGGATGTGGGGCCGTCACAGGTGGTATCAGAGCTTAGGCTTCAGATCTCTGTAGTGTATCCTAGGCTTGAAGTTTAGGATGCCGGACTATGGGTTTGGTTTGCAATATCAGTGATTCCTTGTAGAAATGAAAATTGATAAGTGGGATTAGAGTAACTCTTAGTGCTTGCTTGGAATGTTTGAGTGACTTGTGAGGATTATTTGGATCTGATTAGTACAAGTGGAATGTCGAGGACGACATTCTTTTAAGGAGGGGAGATTGTGACGCCCCGAAAGAATGAGTGCGAGAACCCGAAAATTTTCTAAGTTTCTAGGGTTTATTTTATTGATCGCCCGCCTTTTTGACAATTTCTTTATTAGAAAATTTTTCCAAATATTTTATTGAGTAAATATAGTTTTTAAATGATTTTTCTAGTATCGGTTAGTTTTTGAGAAATTAAGAGCATATACCGGACGTGGGACCCGCTAGCGCGGAAAGTTCGGAAAAATTCGGCCAATTAGGTTAAGTTTGGGATACTGTGATTATTTTACAAGGTGCTAAGAGATAATTAGATGTTACTTAGATGGATTATTATTGGAGAGACAAAAAGATAAGATTAAAACCCTAAAGGACCATTTGTCACAAAACCATTGGACCTTGACTTTTGACCAAGACTTTTCTAACTTTACTAAAACCAATTTGGACCCAATTTCTCTCTATTTTAGCTTGTCTTGGACGAAATTTTGAGAGAAAAAGAGAGAGAAAATCCATCATCTTGCACTTCAATTTCTTGTCCAAATCTTGAGTTCCAACCGATTAAATTAAATTGCAAATCACTCCATAAAACTTGCTAGCTAAGGAAGATTGAAGCTCTTGGTGGAGTTGTTTTGGAAGAAAAATCCCTAAGTCATCACCTTTCTTGATATTTGAAGGTATCATGTCTAGCCATCCTTCCTTTGTTCTTGATTATGTTAAATTAATGACTTGTGATAGCTAAAGAGATGTTTTAGTGGAAAATTTCTGGCTTGAATGCAAAAATTTCCAGTTAGGGTTTCATTTCCCCAATTCTGCTCGGCACTGTAGCACCTAGTTAGAGGCCGAATTGGCCTTAGCACAAAACATGAAAGTTGTAGAGAATGATGTTTTCTAGTTTCCTGTAAATTTTCAGTCCAATTCGAGCTGGGTAGGAGTTCAGTGAACATGGTTGTCTTTTCACCCAATCGGATCGGGACTTTTCACCATGATCCTTACAGAATTAGATTTTGGCCAAAACATGAAAGTTATAGCCAAGGGTATAAACTAGTTGTCTACAAAATTTCATCTTGATCCGACCACTGTATCATGTGAAATGACCGAAATACCATTGACTGTCCATGAAACCTGTTTCGCACCTAAATTTCTGTTTTCGTGTAGTTTTCCATTGTTGACCATGAAAATACATGATTTGGCCTTGGGTTAAAACATGAAAGTTGTAGGTAATGATATTTTAGAGATGCCTGCAAATTTACAGGTCAATCGGAGCAACGTAGCTTGTGAAAAGACTGAATTACCTCTGCTGCCCTGTTTCTACCCGAATTTGATAATTGCGTCTGTAATTGGTTATTTTGGTTGGGAATACTTCGGAATTGGTTGTTGAGGTCTTCTGATGAATTGTAGCCGTGTATCTTAGCTTTCGGATGGCTTTGGAATCACTTGATTTGGACTTAGGGAGCCTGACTTATGATGTTTGAACCAGGATGCGGTTTGTGAACCTGTTTTTTGCGGTTCTGGTGTAGTATCTTGCATTTTTGACCTTGTTACACTCGAAACTGGACTGAGTAGCCTTCTTCAACATTGTAGCCCTATCTCTTAGCCTCGAAACGGTGTATCTTACACCTCCATCCGATAATCGTAGTGCCAGTGGTGCCAAAACCGTAAACTGATGTAAAAAAAAACTGTTTTTATGGTTTAGAGCTTAACCTTCATTTCCGGACTCTTCCCTAGCTTGAATTGTACTCGTACTACTTGAGCTTATTGAACGGTTATTGAATGAACTTATTTGTGTGACTTTGGGACTGGCTGAGGAAATAATGAAGCCTTGACGGCTGGAAAAGTAAGCAAATTTAGGGGAAGTGCTGTCCGAACTTTGAAAGGACTTGATTGCATTGAGTTTGTGATCTAAGACTTGGATTTGAGCAAGGCAATGATATATGATGGTTGGTTCCTGAGCCGTGGAGGTGAGTGACCTCAAACTATTTCCAAAGTTACTTTTGAACTGTTTTCTTGCATTATTTACTCCATTGCATATCATGCGTGCTTGCATGTGAGTGTTCCTTGTTTGCTATATTTTCTTGACTTCATGACTTGTATTATCGTTTGATAACGTGTTAAGTGCTTCCAATGATTTCCAAAACGAGTTTTCTAGGAGAGTGTGTACTTTATCGCACTCGACCTCGATAAATGTGAAATTTTCAAAGATGGAACGATTAAAATGTTACTTGTGCATGAATGTAAGCCTTTTGGCTGAACTGGCCACTGCCCCTTGTTACCGATCGACTCGAGTCAGAAGCGGACTCGGTCGGGCGATATGGTGACTTGGGTGAACGTTTGGTATACTCGAGTATTACCTTGTAGGTTGGTGGAGGCTGGTGGAGGCTGGTCAATGTCCAGGAAAGGTTGAATGAACGAACGAACGAACGAGGGTTTTATTGACAAATGAAAAATGCATTTTCAAATGAATGAAGGAAAGGGGAATGACAGGAGAACGAACGAATGAACGAACGAACGTATCCTTTTCATGTATGGTTTCTTGTAAATGTTGTAATTGTTTCTTGACTTATCATTTGATTTATGACATCATTGAAATGAACTATTGTGAAACCGATTTGATTACTGATTTTACTGGTTACTCGCTGAGCTTTTAGCTCACCCCAAAAATATTTTGTTCCCCTCCACAGGGCTCGTGGCGAAGGAAGGCTTGTAGTAATTATTCGAGTGACCGGATGGCATATATTTTGTACAGTTTGGATTTGGAATCATTTTATGTATAGTTGGGAATTGTTTCTGCTTCGCTTATGACATGTAATTATTGGAGAATTTGATGTAATATTTGAGATTTATATTGTAATCTATTTGAGGACTGTAGTGAACGACTGAGTCCCGGCGAGAGCTGGGCAGGCGAGCCGCCGAACCCTGGGGTACGCCCTAGGGGGAGGTGGGGCCGTCACAACTCACACCTGCACAATTGTATGAGGACCAACTTAAGTTGCAAAAAGAGTGTAAACAGGACCGTCAAAGGAGGAAACAAAAGGCAGTCGATCCGGGCAAAAGCTCCACTTCTACAAGTGAGCAATCGACCAAGGGTCAAGTGAGCACACCTAATGTTACGCATGATAATTCACCCATTAAACCACCCACTAGGAAGCAAAACATGATCATTAAGGCTAAGGATGTTAGGAAAGTTGTGAATTATGATTAGCCTGTACTCCTCATGATTTGCAAACATGTGATTTTAGATGTTGCTGAACTCGATAAGGCATTGCCTTCGAGTAGGGTTGTTTTTTGCAGGAATTTTTTAGGATGTTTTCCCTGACGAGGTCCCTGATGGCTTACCACCTATTTGAAGGATTGAGCACCAAATTGACCTGATTCCTGGAGCACCACTACCTAACAAACCTGCTTATCGTATAGGTCCTGAGGAGACAAAGGAGCTTCAACGGCAAGTTGATGGCCTATTAGGTAAGGGTTGGGTAAAGGAGAGTCTAAGTCCTTGTGCTGTGCCGGTGGTACTTGTCCCCAAAAAGAATGGTACTTGGCGCATGTGCACTGACTATAGGGCCGTTAACGCTATTACCGTTAAATATCGTCATCCCATTCCTAGATTAGATGATATGCTTGATGAACTCGATGGTGCTATTATATTCACTAAAATTGACCTAAGGAGTGGCTATCATCAAATTAGGATGAAAGAAGGCGATGAACAGAAAACGGCTTTCAAAACCAAATATGGACTCTATGAGTGGCTAGTCATGCCTTTTGGGCTGACTAATGCCCCTAGTACATTTATGCAGTTAATGAACCATGTTTTGAGGCATTTCATTGGAAAATTTGTCATTGTTTACTTTGAAGATATTCTAATATATAGTCGCAGTAAACAAGAACACATGGAGCATGTGAGATTAGTTCTTGAGACACTTCGATAGGTGCGTTTATATGCTAATCTTAAGAAGTGCACATTTTGTACTAACAAGCTTGTGTTCTTAGGATATGTAGTGAGCTCACAGGGAATCAAAGTAGACGAGTCCAAGATTGAGGCCATCAAGCAATGGCCAACTCCAACATCCGTTCATGAGGTGCGCAGCTTCCATGGATTGGCAGGCTTCTACCGACGATTTGTCAAAGACTTCAACACCATTGCTGCCTCATTGACTGCCGTGACCAAGAAGAATGACAAATACTATTAGGGGGAAGCCCAAGAACAAGCTTTTCTCCTTTAGGACAAACTCACACATGCACCTGTCCTAGCATTACCTAACTTTAACAAGACTTTTGAAATTGAATATGTTGCTTCTGGTGTAGGTATTGGCGCTGTCCTCATGCAAGACAAGAGGCCTTGTGCATTCTTCAGTGAGAAGCTGGGAGGAGCTCCCCTAAACTACCCCACGTACAACAAAGAGGTTTATGCACTTGTATAAGCATTAGAGACCTAGCAACACTACCTATGCCCAAGGGAGTTCGTGATACACACTGATCACGAATCCTTAAAATTTCTCAAGGGCCACCCCAAGTTGAGCAAGCCCTATGCCAAATGGATAAGTTTCATCGACACCTTCTCCTATGTCATTAAGTACAAAACCGACAAAACGAATGTGGTAGCTGATGCTTTATCTCGTAGACATTCTTTGCTTGCTGTCCTTGATGCCAAGTTGTTAGAGTTCGAGATGCTCAAGAAGATATATACCCATGACCATGACTTTGGGGAAGTCTATGCATCTTGTATAAAGAGTCCACATGGAAAGTACTTCTTGCACAATGGATTTTTGTTTTGTGTGGATAAATTGTGTGTCCCTAACTCTTCCATTCATGATCTTTTGATTCAAGAGGCACATAGTGATGGTCTCATGGGACACTTTGGCATTGTTAAGACTCTAGCCATGCTACAAGAGCACTTTTGCTGGCCTCACATGCGTAGGAATGTTGAACGCATGGTTGGTAGATGTGTCACTTGTCATAAGGCGAAGTCCAAAACAAATCCATATGGCCTGTATACCCCATTGCCTATTCCTCACTATCCTTGGGTAGACTTGTCTATGGATTTTGTCTTAGGACTACCTAGGTCACTACGGGGTAATGATTCCATCTTTGTCGCAGTTGATAGATTCTCTAAGATGGCACATTTTATCCCCTGTCACAAAACTGACGATGCATCTCACATTGCTCATTTGTTCTTCAAAGAAGTTGTCCGTTTGCATGGCATGCCTAAGACCATTGTTAGCGATAGAGATGTAAAGTTCTTGAGTTACTTTTGGAAGACTTTGTGGTTTAAACTTGGCACTAGATTGTTATTCTCTACCACCAGTCATCCACAAAGCGATGGACAAACTGAAGTTGTCAATCGCACACTTGGCACTCTACTTCGGGTTTTGATTAAAAAGAATCTTAAAACTTGGGAAGAGTGTTTGCCTCACGTTGAATTTGCCTACAATCGAACTGTTCATAGTGCCACACACTACTCACCTTTTGAAATTGTTTATGGCTTTAACCCGCTGACCCCCATTGATTTAGTACCCTTACCTTCCTCTGAGCACACAAGCTTAGATGGGAAAAAGAAAGCTGATTTTGTGTACAGGTTACATGAAGCTGTTCGAGCAAACATTGAGAGGCGTACTCAGCAATACATCCAGCAAGCCAACAAGCACCATCGTAAGATGGTTTTTGAGTCTGGAGATTGGGTTTGGCTACACTAGCGAAAAGAGAGATTTCCCAAGCAGCGTCAAAGCAAGTTGTCCCCAAGAGGTGATGGACCCTTTCGAGTGCTCCAACGAGTCAATGACAACGCTTACAAATTGGAGCTACCTAGGGAATACAATGTTAGCGCGACCTTCAATGTCACGGATTTAAGCCCGTTTCTTGAAGAGGAGGATCCAAATTTGAGGGCAATCCTTCTCAAGAGAAGGGGACTGATGTGTGCCCAGACCTCAGCCCATGTAATGACCCAGTTCGAGTCCCATTGGGCCCAGTCATACGTGCATGAGCCAAGCTCTTCAAAGAATCCCTCCAAGGCCTTGTCCGAATGGTCCAAGACCAACATGGTGTCCATAGAGATATTGAAGGCCTAGAAGGAGACAAGCAAGTCATCTACACCATGATCCAAGCCCATGAAGAGTCAAGTGGGCCTCCAAGTGAGTTGGCCGAATAGGGCGTTAGGCCTTAGTGTTTACTTAGAGTTAGATTAGTTGCTTTAGTAGAGCATGAGCCGGCCCATCTCGACACCAAGATGGCCGAATGCTTCCCTTAGGGTTTTAGTAACCTTTAGCCTATAAAAAGGCTAGCTTTGTAAGGCTTGCAGGTAGACGTTTTATCAATAAAGTTTGATTATTTTTTATTCTTCTTGTTAAGAGAGATTCGAGCCTTCTACTTGCTTTGGCAAGGGTTATTGAGCAATCTTGCATCTTGTCCCTGATTGTTCTACCGACCTATCCACTTGAGTAACCACCTCGATTGGAGTCGTTGTTTTACCACCTTCTACCAATTCGTGTCGTCCGTGTTGGTTTTAGGTTTCGCAATCCAAGCGTTGGACAACCTCGCTAGATCCTTGGGCAAACGTGCTACATGTCTGGAAATGTGTTGATCAAGGACCGTATCAAATATGTTCCCATTTCCACTCAGGAATTTCAAGAGGTTGTAGAAGACCTAAGGGTTTCTGATGTTCAGCTTTCACTTGTTGGCACACTAAACACTTTTGGACAAACTGAGCAATTTCCTTCTTCATTTTATCCCACCAATATAGTCTCCTCAAATCTTGGTACATTTTATTGCTTCCAGGATGTACTGTATACTTGGATCGATGTGCCTCTTCCAAAATGTCTCTTTTTATCACTTCATCTTGTCGTATAACTATCCGATCACGAAATTTCAAGATACCCTCGAAACTCACATTAAAGTCTGATATTTCTCCTTTTTGCACTTTTTCCACCCATTTCTGTACCATCTGGTCATTCTTCTGAGCTTCTTTAATTCGATCCAACAAATTCGATTTCACCGTAATATTCCCCAAGATCACTCTCTTTCGATCCAACCGTGGATTCCATTCACTCACCTTTTCCAATAAATTTCACTCCTTGACCATTATTAATCCAGCTACTTCAACTTTCCGACTCAAAGCATCCGCTACAACGTTGGCCTTCCTCGGGTGGTAGTTAATTGTACAATCATAATTCTCAAGAAATTCGACCCATTGACGCTGTCTCAAGTTTAGCTCCTTCTGAGAAAATAGATATTTCAACCTCTTATGGTCGGTATACACCTCAAAAGTCACCCCATATAAGTAATGCCTCTACTTCTTTAGGGCAAAAACTACAGCGGCCAATTCTAAATCATGAGTCTAGTAATTTCGCTCATGGGTTTTAATTTCCTAGAGGTATAGGCAATTACACTTGCATTCTGCATTAGAACACATCCCAATCCTTCTCTTGAGATGTTAGTATATACAGTGAACCTTTGCCGTCTGGTAAGGCTAAGAAGGGTGCCGACGTTAACCGTTTCTTTAATTCCTAAAAACTAGCTTCACACTTAGAACTCCAAACAAATTGACCATGCTTTCTCGTTAGATCGGTTAAAGGCCCTGCTAATTTGGAGAAATCTTTGATGAACCTACAGTAGTACCCGGCTAAGCCTAAGAAGCTACGAACCACAGTTGGGGTTTCTGGTTGTTTCCAATCAAATACTGCTTCCACTTTCACTGGGTCCACAGAAATGCCATCTTTAGATATTGCATGCCCTAGAAAAGAAATTTTCTCCAACCAAAACTCGCACTTGCTAAACTCGGCATATAACTGATGTTCTCTTAAGGTCTCCAAAACTACCCTCAAGTGCCGTTCATGATCCCTCTCAAGTCCTAGAATATACTAAAACATCATCTATGAACATCACGACAAATTGGTCCAAATAAGGTTTAAAGACTCGATGCATCAAATTCATAAATGCAGCTGGAGCATTCGTTTGACCAAAAGGCATCATTGCAAACTCAAAGTACCCATATCTAGAATTAAAAGCAGTTTTCGATATATTGTCCTGCTTAATTCATAGCTGATAATAACCTTGCCTCAAGTCCAACTTAGAGATAACCACTGCTCCTTGCAACTGGTCAAACAACTCGTCAATGTGTGGCAAAGGATACTTATTTTTTACCGTGACATTATTTAAGCCGCGATAGTCTATACAGAGTCTCAAACTACCATTCTTCTTTTTAACAAATAAAACCGGTGCTCCCCAAGGTGATTCACTTTCTCGAATAAACCCTCGCTCTAACAAATCCTGTAACTGCAGCTTTAGTTCCTTAAGTTCGGCGGAGGCCATTCGATATGGTGTTTTTGCAATAGGAGCAGTTTGAGGTACCAAATCGATCTTAAACTCTATTTCCCTCTCTGGCGGCATCGACTTCAACTCCTCAGAAAAAACATCGGGAAATTCGTTTACTACTAACTCATCCTCTAGTTTCACCTTATCTCCAGGAGTATTAATTAAGAAATCTAAGTAACCTTGCACCTCTTTATTTAATAATTTTCTGGCTCGAATTCCCGAAACAAGTGCAGATGAGGCTAATCTACCTCACACATCTAATCTTAGGGTCGCCTCTCTGGGTATACAGAACTCCACTACCTTAGTCTTGCAGTTTAACTGAGCATTATAATGAGCCAACCACTCCATGTCTAATATCACGTCATACCCCTTGAGATCTAAACTTATCAAGTTTACCACCAACTTCTGTTCTCCAACCCAAATCTCATAATTTTTATAAATCATATTGGTAATTAGGCTTTGATCCCCAGTAGGTGTTCTAACTTCCAAGTCATAGGGCAATTTAATAGGATTCACATCAATACCACACATAAAGGCAGGATTGACAAAAGAATGGGTTGCCCCATGGTCAATTACAAGCTTAGCTAAGCGGTGGAATATAGGGATCGTACCTTCCACTACTTCAGAGGACTCAGGGGCTCGCTGATAGTCCAAGGCAAAAACCCTAGCAGAGGCTTTCGCTCTACTCCCACTAGCAGTTGGTTGTTTAGAGTTTGACTTCTCTGGCTGCACACCCTCATTTCCTTCATGATTTTTAACAGGACAGGTAGCGATTTGATGCTCGGAACTTCCACAATAGAGACATTTTTTCATCTTTCGCCAACAAGCATCCTCGGTGTGGTTTGTCTTACCACAATATCCACAGCTTGTTCGAGGGGTAGGTGTCGAACCTCCTTGGGAGACAGTCCTCTGCTATCCCCTTCTACTTTGAGCCCTCTAGATGGAGCTCCTCTCAGTGTCCCTGAGATTCTAACTCCACCTGCACCTCTTCCAAACTTGGGAGGCGGTACATTCTGATCGCCTCGCCCGGTGGTACTACTAGATGCGCCACGTCTCTTAGCTTGAAAAGTTTGAACTTGAAATCGGGCTTACTCCACTAGTTGAGCATTCTCAAGAGCATCTTTAAACGTGTCGATTTGAGCTGCAGCTAAGTTCTTTTGAATCTCCGCATTCAAACCTTGTATAAATCACCTTATGCGTTTCTGCTCATTAACTACTAGTTCTGGAGCAAATTTGGAGAGTCTAGTAAACTGGGTCTTGTATTCCACCATACTCGAAGTGCCTTGGCGCAGTTTGATAAATTCATCCTCTTTTTTCTCCTGGATTAAAGGCGGGAGGAAATTCTTGTTAAACTCTCTAGTGAAATTTATATCCATCTACTCCATCAGCCATTAAATCCAAATCTTCAAATCAATTTGTTCAATCTTACCTTTGACCTCAAAAACATTCCTGTGAATGGATGTTAGAGCGATATTTTGAACAAGAGAATTCTCAGTCTGCCAGTTAAGAACATCTTCTGAAGGATTTGGTTGGACAGTTTCTCCACTTGGTAAAATTGTTGAAGAAATATTTTGGATTTTTGGGGTATGCCTAGAACCATTTTTGTTGAAGGTTTCTAGTTTAGGAAAATCTGCTTCACTAAACTTGAAACATTCTTGAACTTGAGGAATATGAACTGGAATCAGAGGTTCAGGGTTACAAAAAGATTTTTTCCATTCTTGTTTGAGCTGCTTTGCTTCTTTTTCTAAAATATCAAGACATTTTTGGTAATAAGGATGAAAATCCTTTTTTGATGGAGGCAAAGGGTCTTTGGATGATTTGGAAACCCAGTCAGAGAGGATTTGGTAGCCATTAAACCTACTTCTCTGGGACACAAAAGTATCTGTGTCTGGATCTTGTGGATCCAGATATAGCTTGCAAGGTCGAGGTTCAATCTGTTGGGGCCTCGATTTCTTTCTTCGCGATAGGTCTGGTAATTCAAAATCAAGGATGTTTTCCAACTGGCATTCCTCACAAACATTACAGACATCAAAATAAACATGGCCAGAGATGGGATCTTGGAACCATGAGACTGGAAGTCCTTCTTTGTCAAAATATTGGATAATATCTTGACTACAATGTACCTGCTGTAGATTCTGAGGATGATCATCATGTATTTTCCATTGCTTCTCAAATTCTGATGGATAATACATGGGAACCTGTACACACATAATAGAAGGAGGATGAGTTTTTGAAGTTAGACTTTTTAAATGAGAATGATCAAATGAAATTGATGTTCTTCCTTCTTTAGTATGAGTAATCCTTGAATTTGATGATTCAAAGGGCTCATTGGCTTGAGTGTGCAACTCCTCATAATCAGTAATCCAATCGTTTGGTAACAATTGGATTAGTTCTTGCTTCGAGATCTGTCGTGGAACATGGGTGCAAGATGTACCATTCTTTTCATCTACTCTTATTAAAAGGGCATTTTCTCCACCTGGAATGGCTAGATCTTGAGCATGATTTTGCACACGATAGACCATTTGGTAATGAAGGGTTGCAGCAATAGCATCTGAAACTTGTTTAGCACCAATTATTTGTACCTGTACTTTAAGAGCTTCAAGCAGATGTGGATCTGCTAGAGACATTAAAATTAGGAAAGAGAGTGACAAAAACAGTTCCAGCATTAAGTGTAGTTTCTGTTGTTGCTATACAAGCATGCTGGTATTGTTTGAATCTGGTGTCCAATAGTGCTATTCAAGCAACTACTGGGAGTCCTTTCCTTCCATGAAATGATAGGGAAATCCTGATTGCTCCAAAGTGTATATGTGTATAACCTTGCTGTTTCCATTGCATAGGGAAATCATTGGGAATATGCAACGTTATAAACTGTTCCTTTCTGGTTGCTGGGATTGGATGCTGGTCAACTTTAGATGCTTGAATATATTCTTTAACTCCTTTTGGATGTGCTCGGATTAATGATTTAATCAACGAGTAGGAGAAAAAGATTGTTTACCATAAGCACTATAAGGATTAATAGTAGGGATAGAGGTAGGGCTAACCACCTCTGGTTCAATAGAAACTTCAAATAATCTAACTTATTACTATGTATTACTTTTATTTCTAATCCACTAGTAGTAGTAATAGAAGAAGACTTGGAAGAAGAGGCCATAGATTAAACACGACTAATACTTAAATCTTTATTAATAACAACTTTCTTTTTGGATTTTTTAATATCTTCTAGCACACGTTCTTCTGAAGTAATAACAGAAATTCGATGATATAAAAGGTCTATCCTTACTTGTCTACTAACAATACTATAGGACCAAGGATGAAGATACTGGGAAAAGTCTTGTATGGAATTTTGTAAAGAAACTATCCTATCTAAACACTCTTGCTTACTATAATTACTATAGAAATCAAATAAAGGAATACCACAATTTATACTAATAGTCTTACGCACATGTTGATACGATGCATCATAATTACATAATAGTTTTGAACCCATGTCATAAGTTCTCCATGTTGATTTATGAGATGCAAACTTGGGTAGGGATCATAGTGAGGATGATTCATATATAAGAATAAGAGGATAAAAAGTTGGAAAATTTCACTAGGGTTGGCTCTGATACCAAATACCAGAGTCACGGCTTAGAATCCCCATATCAGAATGACAATTTGCTCTTTGAAGGTATTCCCGAACACAACAGCCTCTCTCCTTTGGGCTTTCAAAAGTTCAAGGGACTTTTATCACAAGAACAAATTAAAATAGAGCTATGAGGATCTAAACAATAACGCAGCTATAAGGATCTCTCGGCCTTCCCTAGTGAAAAATAGAAACTTAGAATTCCATGAGGAATAGAACAAGCTTAGAAATTTTATTGATAATTCTTCGATGATTTTTCCTGATGATCCTTTCAAACTAAGAGGCTCATCTATATATACATCAACTAGACTTGGCCTTTTGGATTAAATGGCCTTTCAACACTTGACTCTTTGGAAAAGTAAACAACACTTGACTCTTCGGAAAAGTAAACAATACTTGACTCTTGGAAAAGTAAACAATACTTGACTCTTCGGAAAAGTAAACAATACTTGACTCTTGAAAAAGTAAACAATACTTGACTCTTGGAAAAGTAAACAACATTTTTCAAGGGGACCCTTTCATGTCAACATCATTCCATGCCCACTGGTAATCATCGTCTGGTGTATCTGATAGGGTAGTATCCGGATCAGTGATGTTGTACATTTCAATGAAATCTTCATGAGCTTGTTTATTCTTCCTTTTGTTTTCTATGCTTTTTAATTCAAATTTGTTTTTGAAAATATAGGAAGAAGCTGCTGAGGTGGTTGTGGAGCTTTGTGAAGCTTCATATGGATCTTGGGAGTCCTGCATTACAGTGTCATTCATTCGGTCTTGATATTCCTTTTTAGCTCTTTTAACTCTAATAATTCCATGATCCATAGTGGCTAGGCCAAATTTCTGGAGGGATGCATCTATTTTCTTGGAAGATATATCTCTGTGCTTCCTCATACTCATCATCAAGGCCTAAAATAGTATGATCCATTTCTTTATAAATAACTGCACTTGCACAAGATTGAAATTGGCTATCTATCAAGTGACAAGGTCTATGGAAGTGGAAGATAACATATTTAGACTGAGTGGAGAATAATCCAGACCAATATGTTAATGGTCGAAACCATTGCAGAAAGATTTGAAGATTTGGATTTAATGGCTGATTGAAAAATGGTGATTGAAATTCCATAAGGATATGATACTGGTGGCAAAGACACCAAAAATACCATAGCACTGGTTTCGGAAAATCATCATGCCTTGCAATAAAAATTTGATAGAAAGGATATTCAGGATTGGTTCCAAAAGGATTTAAAATTGATCCTCCATATGTATTTCTAGTTCATATTGATTTCGGATTCTTTCAATATCTTCTTTTGCCCATGGATAAGGAATCTGGTGAATATCTGGTGGTTCAGAAGAGACAGGTGAAAACATTAGACAGGATAAAACTTGGGATGACAGGGCTTGTTGAGGCAAAGGTTCTTTTCTTGAAAAGAAATCAGCAACTATATTCTTTTTCCGTTTGATGTTTTTTACATCAAAAGAGTGTTGTGAGAACCATGCTGACCATCTTAACAACTAAGGGTTTGGAACAAGGTTTTGCTTGAAGTGCAGCATTTTTGGAAATGATCCCATATCCATTTCAACCAAGAAATGATGAGATATAAGAAAGAAAGAGAATTTCTTTATACCATTTTTTACTGCAAGAATTTCTTTGAAAGTGGAATGGTAATGTTATTCAGAAACTTTGAACTTTCCACTAGCAAATCCACAACAATGCTTTGTTCCTTGTTTATCTTCTTCAAGAAGTACCGCTCCCCAATATTTATCACTGGCATCAGTTTGCAAGATCTTTTTTCCATCAGAAGGGATATGAAGAGTAGGAAGATTTTGGAGTTCTTTTTTCAGAATTTGGATTGCTTGGGTTTGTGAAGATCCCCACAGAGGGGGTTTCTTTTTGAGCATTTTAGTCAAAGGACTAATATGCTTTGAAGCTTTGGGAATGAATTCCCGGACATAGTTGACAATACCAAGAAATTGCTGGACTTGTGTTTTTGTAAGATTTTCCTCAGGGAAATCTTTGACGGATTGTCCAACATGTTGTTCAGGAGTACATTTTCCTTTAGCAATTTTCATGCCAAGGAAAGAAATTTCTTGTTGTGCCAAAATCATTTTCTTTTCAGAAAGCATAATCCCATATTGCTTAACAAGGTTATGAAAATCTTTAAGCAATGCGAGATGTTCTTCAAAGGTATTACTAAAAAGAAGTATATCATCAATATAAATGAGTGAAGAGTGTAAGATAGACTGAAAAATCCTTATCATCGCTTTTTGGAAAAGAGAAGGTGCCATTTTCAAACCAAAAGGCATAACCTTCCATTGAAAATGATGATTAGGAATACAAAAACCAGTTTTGTGCCTATCTTTAGGATGAATTCCCAATTGCCAGAATCCAGATTTTAAATCAAATTTAGAAAACCATTTGGCTTTAGATATCTGGGTAAAAAGTGAAAATCTGTTGGGAATTGGAAATTTATCATCAAGTAGGAAAATATTGAGAGGTTGGTAATTAATTACCAATCTCATTTTCCCTCTTACCTGGTCAAACCTTTTGTTCACATAAAATGCTTGGCATACCCATTGAGAATGAGATATCTCAATTAGTCCAAACTTCAAGAGTGCCTGGCATTCTTGTTCAGCAAGCTTTGTGTCATCAGGATTCATTCCTGAATGACTTGCTTTTGTAGGATTAATATCCTCATTCTTTTTGAAATGAAGTCGAATATAAAATTCAGGGTTTTCCCACAAATGATCACATTTTTGTAAAAACTCTTGATGATTTGTTGAGCATGACTTTTGAGTAATTTGAGTCTGAATTTGTTGGAGTTGATCCTTTTGAAAACTATCCTCTTGTATCAAGTACAGTTTAGGGATTTCAATAAAAGGTTTGAAAAACTTTTTTGATTTTATCCCTTGTCCTGTAATAAGATACTTGTTTTGTTTATAAAGATCAAACCCTAACAATAAATCTTTACCAGTGAAATTGGCTCCCAAGAATTTTGAAGTGACAAGACAATCTGGGAGAAGTTTGAGAGTAATGGGATTTTTTGTGATAAATTTTGTTTCAAAAATATTCCCATCAGCTCCTCGGAACTTATTAACTTCTGAAATCCAATATGAGTCTGGTAAGATGTCTTTCCTCATAATGGAAGTATGAGCTCCTGTATCAAAAAATGCAACAAGAGGAATAGGTTTAGAATATTTATCCAATAGAATATGAATAAGAGTTTGAGGATAAACTTCCTTCTCATTTTCCTCTTTATTTGCGAAAGCAACAGGGCCAATACTTAGGATTTCTTCTGGGACCTGTAAAGCCAAAAGAGTAGCATCAGTAGGTTCCTCCTGTTCAGAAAATTCAGATTCTAAATCAGATATTGGAAAATGAAGTTTATCTTGAATTTCTGAAATTAATTTTACTCCCTTTTGGTTTTGAGGACAATTTTTTGCAAAATGTCCAGGCTTTCCACAGATGAAGCATTTGTTACCTTTGGTGCCTCTGAACCTTTTAGACTTGCGTCTAAAATATCTCCATTTTTTCCTGAAAGATTGCCTTGGAAAGTTGTTATAAGTTTTGCTAAAACTTTTGAATCTTTTGAACTTTCTAAATCATTTTCTTCTTCGAGATGGAGTACAAGCTTGACATTTGCCCTTTGTTATCAACTCTAGCTTCTTGCAGGCTTGATCCAAACAAAATCTCCTTTAAGATATTCTCGGATAACCTTCCTCTTGTGACAAAGATCAGCAAGGGATAAGAAAACTGCTTGTTTGATTTGTCCAATGGTGAGATTTAATATAGATCCATATTTATTATGGATATACATTTCTGCACCATCTGTAAGTGGCTTTGGCAATGAATTGATAAAGGGCTGCTTGAGATTGATATCTGCACCAAGAGAGTAGAACAATTTTATCATCTTTTTAAAATGTTTATTTAGATCTCGACGATCATAAGATAAACATTTCATTTGGAAAAATTCCTTTCTCTTTGTCTCCTGAGTTTCCCTAATATTCCCAATGAATGTTAGGTGCAGGATATGGATGTTTTCCATAAAATCCTGTCTGGTTAAAAATGTCATCTTATCTGCATCACCAATAGTTGTCCACCAGTCTTTGAGAATTCCAGCCAAATGAGCTATAAAAGTGGATAAAATTTCAAAGTGAGATTCTTCAGTAAGATTTTGAGCAAGCATCCAAGCATGAAATTCTTGGAATTTTACTTCCCACTTTTCAGGTGGAATATTATCAATTGTAAATAGAGGTACTCCCTTTGATTTTGGAAAAGTAGCTCTTTGTGGCTTATCATATGATGTTTCTCCTTCTCCTTCTTGATTTTCATCAGGTTCAACTATCTCAGGCTCAAGTTCTGCCATATGAATTTGAGGAATAATTTCTTCTTTCTCATCTGATGATTGTTCTGAAAAATCATTTGTTGATACTGATTCATCATCTGAGGATTCTGAAGAAATACTTTCTTCTGAGCTAGAGTTTTTAGAGGAATCATCATGGAATTCAGTATATGTAGAAATATATGGAACTGAATCATCATGAAGTTCATCTAATACTGATGATATGGGGTTGTCATAGACTCTGATAGCCTCATTTGTTTTTCTTTCCTGTTCAAGAGAAAAAACAGGATTAGTATATGTACTAAACATTAATGAGGATGGAGGTTCTTGCTGGGAAGATGACGGTTGTTCAGGCACAACTAGTTTTGCCTTTCTTTCTCTTTTTGCTTCAGCCTTCTTTTGTTCCTTATCAACCAATTTCTTGGCTATCTCAGCATCCTTTTGAATTTGTTTGTTTCTGCGATATTCTCGTAGAGTAGCTGCAATATCAAAAGGTTTTGTTGTCTGTGGCTAAACTTCTGGGAAATATAGAGATGGTGAGGGAGTTGAAATTCCACCAAAATAGAAAGGTGTAGGACAACTCCTTAAAGGTGTTGCTCCATACATTGAACTTACCTTTGAGGACGGTGTACTTGGTCCTACATCATATGTAGGAACCTGTCCTGTTGTTCTCAAGACCTGTAGCTGATTTTGGATGAATGTTGTTTCCTTTTCTTTATTTAAGATAAAATCAGCTAAAGAAGATGGATCTGAAGGCATAATATATTTAAGCTCTTGAAGTCTTTTTTCAAAAACTTCAATCATATGAGATACCTGAGATTGTTGTGTTGATACTGTAGTATCAATTTGTTCATTCTTACCTTTGACCTCAGAAACATTCCTGTGAATGGATGTTAGAGCGATATTTTGAACAAGAGAATTCTCAGTCTGCCAGTTAAGAACATCTTCTAAAGGATTTGGTTGGACAATTTCTCCACTTGGTAAAACTGTTGAAGAAATATTTTGGATACCCCATAGTGGCCAGGCCAAATTTCTGGAGGGATGCATCTATTTTCTTGGAAGATATATCTCTGTGCTTCCTCATACTCATCATCAAGGTCTAAAATACGGGGAGTTTGCTCCCTATCCCACTTTGCCCCCACTATGTTCCACCAGGAACGGGCCGCGCCTTCCAACTGAAAAAACGACGAAGGTTACTTGCCTTTTCTCTGTGTAGTGCAACGCAGCAAAGATGTCCACCATTCTTTCAAACCAATTCTCGGCAACTTCAGGATCTGGTCCTCCAAAAAATTTAGGAGGAACGAACTTTTGGAACTGTTCCAGGGCCCTGTCTTCACCAATTTCAGGACCTTGCTGGTTACCAAGTACTTGACCTTGCTGGTCAACAAATCGAGCTAATAAATCAGTCATACGATTGATAGCTATAGCAATCTGGTCCCCTCCTTCACCTCTGGTCCCTGGTTCTGGTTTGCTACTGATCCTTGTTCCTCCTCTTGGTCCTGGGTTTGCCAGGGTCCACGCCCACGGCCCCAACCACATTGTCGTCTACCTTCCATTATCACTCACTGGTCTAGGGTCTAAGTATTATAACTAATAGGTAAGCAAATATTGGTGTATAATATATACTTATTCACAATCGAGATTCAAAGAAAAATGAAGTCGGAATCACGATAAGCTAGTGAAAATACAAAACAGTAAATGCCAATTCAAAATAAAGTCAAGTCAAAGTCAAAGTATTATATATTCAAAGGCTAACAAGGCCAAAAGTATCAAGTACGAATCTCAAAAGTACAGACACAGTTCATCAAATCATGTCATGCAAAAGCCAGTGTACGTAGTCAAAAGAAAACTGTACAACCACCAAGTCACCACATCCCCTATCCTTTCTATTTACAAAGGTCAAAATCACCCATAATAGTAACCTAACAGTCAGGGCTCAGTCCGCCGCGGGACTAGCTGACCCCCCATCCTGGGCAGGTTCAGCTCCTGCCTTGCCTTCGATGTGGGAAGCCTCATCGCTCAAATCTCCAAATAGGTCATCACAAATATTTAGAATGGACTCCACTCTATTCCTCACTTTCATGGCCCCCTTAACCATGCGCTCCTGAGCTTCTCCAAACTGTGTACCAAGGTCATCAACCCATTCTAGACCCTCAACCATATTATACTCAAGTTCTTTGATCCGATCGACTTGCATCGTAATAGTTTCCTTTAACTGATTCACTTCAACTTCAAGCCTAGCGTTATCCTTTGCTAGAGCCTTTCTCTCCACCACAGCCAGAACTACTGTATTGGGATAGGCATAAGTATGGCAGCACTCGTAACGCCGATGGCGGTTGGCTGGACTCCAATGCATAGTAGCTCCTCCTGACTGAATCCGGTATCTAATCATAGGTAATGGAGCACGGGGCTACGCGCCTTCATCTTTATTGCTAGGGTCACTATGTCCGTCCATCCTACCCAAAGTGTAGATACAACTTATGTGAGAACCCGTATTTTTGCATTTTCTAGGTTTTATTATTTTTCATGGCTTGTTTTCTGCATTTTCGTGCTTAGGAAAAATTCTAGATAATTTTAAGGAGCAGATATAATTTTTAGATGATTTTTCTAGTATCGAATAGGTTTTGAGAAATTAAGAGTGTATACCGGATGTGGGACCCACTAGGACCCACTAGGGCGAAAAGTTCAGAAAAATTTGGCCAACTAGGTTAAGTTTTGGATACTGGAATTAATTTACCGGGTGTTATGAGATATTTAGAGATACCAAGTGGATAGGTGTATGAGAGACAAAAAAGTTAGGCAAGTCATTAAATAAGGTGACAAGTGTCACCATTGGATTGGGCTTACCTTAAGACTTTCTTACCATTGATTTAAATAACCAAAAATGACCCAAAAATCTTCAAAAATCCTCAAGAAGTGGCCGGCCCTCTCTTGCTCTCTTTCTCTCTCTCTTACTCCAAGCACAAGGAAGAAAACACTTCAATCTTGTTCCAAATCATCAAAACCAACCATCCAACCTTGATTTTGCTCCATAAAACACCTTCAAGTAGTGGTTGTGAGTTGTTTTGTGGAGTTGTTTGGAAAGTTAAGGTGGTCAATAGCTCTCTCTCTCTTGTTCTTAAGGTAAGTTGTGAAGAACCACCCTCCTCCTTTAATTGATGCTTAAATCATGCTTAGTGGTAGTATAAGATGCAAATTTATGGATTAATTCTTGATTTGTGGTTGAAATGATGAAGTTTTATTATTTTTGGGGATTTTTCTGTTTTAATATAAGCATGATTGTGTGGCTAGCTATGATGATTGGAAATGGTATATAATGACTTAAGGAGGTGGGAAAAGTGATTAATTGCAACCAATTTCTGGTTTGGAAGAAATTTCAGAAAACTAGGGTTCTTGAGGGGGCATTCTGTCTGAAATTTTAGGTCCTAGATAGAGGCCGAATTGGCCTTAGCTTAAAACATGAAAGTTTTAGGGAATGACATTTTAGAGGTGCCTACAAAATTGCAAATCAATCGGAGTAGTGTAGAATGAGAAAAGTCAAAATTACTATTGCTGTTCTGGTTTTACCCGAATGTAAGGATTGCGCCTGTAATTGGTTGTTTTGGCTGAAATTACTTCCGAATTGGTTGTTGAGGCCTTCTGATGAAATTTAACCCTGTTTCTTAGCTTTCATCAGGTTTTGGAATTTCTGGATTTGGACTTGTAGAGTCTGAGTTATGATGTTTCCGCTAGAATGCGTTTTGGTGAATCTGTTTTACGTTTTTGATGTAGTATATTGCATTTTTGACCTGTTTGCACTCAAAACTGGGTTGAGTGACCTTCTGCGATGTTGTAGCCCTATCTTTTAGCTTCAAGATGGTGGATCTTGCACCCTCATCCGATAATCATAGTGAAATTGGTGCCATTACCGCAAAATGAGGACAAAAACTGTTTTTTCAGGGCCAAAGCTAGTTACATTTCCGAAATTTCTGGTTTCCTTTAACGTTTGTATATGCTTATGGAACCCTATTGGGGTCATGTTTGGCCTTGGTTTATGACTCGTTATCGAGTCTCATTGTATTTGTTTGCATGTTTTAGGGCGTGACCGTGGTGCACAACGTTCTTTTGACGGAAGTGCATGAAACCACATTTGCGAGCTTGGTGAGTGTACTACTCACTTGTGTGCTATTATATGGCTTTGATGTTTGAACTTGAGATGTTGAATGTTAATTGATTGGAGTGAGAGTGTACTTTATCATTTTCACTTATTGTTTCGCATGTTATTGAAAAGTTATTGGAATGTTATATGAGATGTTATATGAAATGAAATGCATGACTTGGTGTCGTTTGGACGAGTCTCCAACGACTACAAATGTTATCAATGAGCTCAACCCCATTGGTAATTGATTGAATCGAGCCGGCGAGGGCTTGGTCGTGCCAATTAATGTGCCTTGGGGCAATGTTATATGGAATCTTGTAGTATGAGAGACTCTCGATTCCGGTTTACTCGAGTAATACCACAATGCAAGTGTTTGGATTTCGGGCCCGGTTGGGGAATGTTAGGTGGAAGGAATGGAAGTAAAGTGGAGTCTACGGTTGGTTATTGTTGAACATTGACGGAGAGTCAATGACGTTCGATCAAGAAATGCAAACAAGGAAAAGGGCTCTTGAGAGCCATCTGTATCCTTTTATCACCATATTTGACATGTGCCTTTGCTTACTTTTATTATATTGATTGAAAGCTTGATGCTTATATGCACTTGGTTGCGTAAGTGATAGTATCTCACTGGGCAATTAGCTCACACCGTTTCTTTTGTTTTCCTTACAGGAATATGACTTTTTTGGAATGAATCTTGATAGATGGTTGCCGAATGAACTAAATGTATATTTTTTGTATTGTGTATGAAGTGAAACCCTAAATGTAACTTTAGGGCCGTTTTCACTTTCAATTTGGCAAACCTTGTATATATTCACTTTTGACAACTTTTGTATGTCACTTTGGATTGTATTTGCTAAAGTTCAAGATGTGAATGTTTGTTCAATATTTGGTTGCGTTCTGACGGGTCAGTTACTATTTATGACCGACTCCGAATTTCATTTTTTTCTATTCTGGGTTATTTTGCCCTTTTGCCTTGTTTACGCGCGTTTATAAGTTCCGGAACGAAATAGATCGCTCTAAACTGCACCGTTAGTCCTGGCGAGAGTTGGGCAGGCAGTCCGCTAATCTCTTTGGTTCGCCTTAGGGGAAGGTGGGGCTGTCACAACTTAAGTACTCTGAAGGGAAAATAATCAAGCATAACCCTAAAGTCAAAACTTCTAACACGCACAGGCCAATTCAAACCTAGGCTCTAAACCACCTGTGACAGCCCCACCTCTCCCTAGGGCGAACCCCAGGGTATCAGCGGACTGCCTGTCCAACTCTTGTCGGGGCTCGATCGATTAAAGAACTAGTAGCTCAATATAACTAATACAATATCTTCAAGGAAAGGAGTAAAAACCCTAATGGGATTATAATCGCCATATCAACTTTCCAAATTTAGAATATCAAGCTAAGTATCAAACTTACCATTCCACACTTAGTTTATGTACATACGTCGAACTTACGAATTCAAGCTTACAAGAGTCAAAAGTAAGGTCTTCTAAACAAAAAGTTACAATCCAAAGTACAAGTTCAAAATAAAAGATAAAGTTATAAAAGCTCTTGACCATAGGTCCATCCCAGATCTATTAAGGAAAACAAAAGGAGTGGGGTAAGCTAAAACTCAATGAGGTTCCAAATAAACATGTAAGCACATAGCCAAACAAAGACGTAATGTAAACAAGTAAACACAGTATTGTACTATACAATTTAATCACAGTTCAATTCAAGGATATGGGTGGCTTCCCAAAGCCAAATCCCCTTGAGCTTGATCGTACAAGAATTCGCTGACTCTCCGTCAACGTTTGCATCTGAAGAATACAACCTCCGTAGAACACAACTTTCTCCAAATCCCGTCCACTAATCAACCCCTTTACCGGACCCGAACCCCTCAAACAGTAAGTAGGCAATACTTGAGTATACCGGTTTCTAGTTTTCAGTAAACAGTCCTCAAGATTTTTCGGCCTTCTCGACCAAGCCCTTACTGGCTCGATACAACCGACTCACTTATGAGGTTGGGTACCCAAACAGTAACAATAGTTGATAGGGTTCACCCAAACAACTCAAACACAATCATATATAGAGAAATTACATCTCATAATAGCAGTATACAAAGCCTCAGTGGAAACGAGGGAGATCGAGTGTGATAAACTACACGGTCGCCTCAATTTTTATCAAAACAATGTTTGGTTCAAACAGTCGCAAATCAAGTATTCAAATATTTCACATAGACAATTAACAGGTAGTGGAACACTCATCTTTCAGGCAATATAGTGATCAAATGTCAAGTTCCTTGGTTATGTTCACCTCCATTTCCCAATCCTAGGGCAACGAGTGAAATCGTTAACAAATTAGATTCATTTCCAACCCAAATATGAGTTCATTAGGTGACTAAATAAGTGGTTAAATCTACTCGATTCACCATGCAAGTTAGGCCCAAAATGTAGTAAAATGTCATGAGAATACAAGTTTGATAAGTGCAAGAAAGTTGAGCAAAAGCAAAATCTCATTTAAGTTCAAGATGGTCTACGCGGGTAAAACAGTCGTGCCCGCGCAGTCTTGGGAAAACAGCCATATTTCACTGTAGGAAGGTCAGAATCAGGTGCCGTTAATGGCCTTGGAAACTAGATTCAAAGGGCTTTTCAACAGTATCAAATTCACACTCTAATTCATCTCCTATCAGTACCAGTGATCCGGGGAAGTTGGCTGATTTTCTAGTTCTGATCAGCTCTAAAACCCTAGCAAAGTTACACTAGTTCTTGATGCTAACTTCACTTGTTTTGGTTCAAATTCATCCAAATTAATCTCCTAGGGTTCATATACAGGGTTCAAGATGCAACACACATAATGGATTAAAAGAGCTAATGTGATACCCCAACTTTTAGGATCATTTTTTGTTTAGTCTTAAAGAGGATATTACGGTTTCTTTAGTTTATTTTTATTTTAAAAACATTATTTTATTTTAAAGAAGAAACTAAAGTTATTTCTTTGGGTTTGATTTAAAACCTTGTTTTATTTTAAAAGACTAGAAACCCTAAACGTCTAATCAAAACCCTAGTTTCACTTGTGACTGACCGTTTTCTCAAATTTCTCATATTTTAACCGAAACTCTAAATTCAATTTATGGAATTGTAAAACCCCTCATGTTTTTCTTAAAAATCCCCTTTTATTTGAAACTTGTGATTTCATAATAGCCCTACTACCCAATCATACCACAACAAGTGTAAATGAATATAGAAGTAAGGGTTTTCGTTGTCCGTTTTCAAGTTAGAGCGAATTAGGGTTTTCACGTTTTTTCGTAGTGCGACTATCTGGTACGAAGTATGGATCAAATTTGGTAATTAAAAGTGAGTTTTAGATGATATTAAGTGTAGGATTAGAGGTGATAATAATAAGTTAGTGAATTATAAGTTAAAATCCTAGTATACGCGATTTAAGGAAAATCGGGTTGAACCGACGTGTACCATTCTCTACCGATGGATTACACCACTTGACCACCACTTTATTACCTTAATTCCCTTATTTTTACTTGACTAATTAGCCCTAAACTACCCCTTAATCCAGCCACCTTTGTTGACTAAAGAAAAGGAAGAAAAGAAAAAACATTGAGATTGAATCTTACGGCGACACTTGGCAGTAATAACTTTGACCCAAGCTTATTAATATCTTCTTAACCTTCTTGAAGCTTCATTTTAGCCTCCATTTCTACACATTAGAACTGTGGCTTAGAGAGGAGAAAAGGAGAGAAAGAAACCAAGTGAGCAACCATCAAGTTTCACCTTGAATCACGTTTATTTGAGCAAAATCAATGAATCCAAACCGATTAAACCTTCATTTGAGTGCTTAGGTAGTTGTGTGTGGTAAAAGTTTGGGAAGAAAGTGTTTGGTTTCACACCTACAAGGGAGTTTTTGGCAGGTACATGGCTGTCTTCTCCTTATCTCTTACTTAAATTTGGTTAAGGTTGGATAACAATGCATATTTGTGCCAAATGATAGTTATTTTAGTGGTTTGGATGGATATGGTGCATGTTCTTGAGTTAGGGTTGAGTTGGTTAACTGTATTTGTTGTTGTTTAGGTGGTATATGGTGTATATAATCTTGGATAGGAGGTCGAGGTAGTGGTTCAAGCTAGAAATATGAAGTTTGCACCTTAAATTCATTGAATTCCAGAATTAGATCTCTTCACTGCTTGGTTCAATCCGGTCCTGTTCGACCATGATGCAGGCCGAATTAGGCTTAGCACAAAACATGAAAATTGTAGAGAATGATATTTTATAGTTTCTTGTAAAATTTCAACTCAATCAGAGTACTGTATCATGTGAAAAGACAAACATACCCCTGACTGCCATAGGAAGAACTTTAGGGACAGTTTTGACATTTCACCAATCTGACTGCATCTGTTCACCCTGATGCATACTGAATTAGTATTTGGCCAAAACACGAAAGTTGTAGTGCTATGTCTTAGCTTTCCAACGCCTCTAGAATCGCCTTGATTGGACTTCGGTAGCCTGAGTTATTGTCATTTATGAATAGTGCAGTTGACTAGCCCGAATGTGAGATTCTGGTTCTGTAATTTGAAATTTTGACTTAGAGACACTATAAACTGGGATGAGTGGTCTTCATCAAAGTTGTAGGCCTTTGTCTTAGCTTCGAAATGGTATAAATTTCATCCCAATCCGATAAGTGTAGCTTCAGTTGTGCTCGTTACGCTAAATGACGGCAAATCTGTCTTTTGATTTATGCCTTCCCTTTCATTTCCGGACATGTACCTAGTTTAATTTTGTACTTGTATGAGTTTGAGCCTATGGAATGGCTATTGAAATGAGATTATTTTGTGTGTGACTTTGGAACTATTTGAGGAAAATATTGAAGCCATAAATGGCTGGAAATTAGGTAAAAACAAAGGGCATGCCGCCAAATTTTCGCTAGAGATATAAATTTGCCTTTGGAGTTCTAGTTCTGTATTTTGCAAAGTTGACTTGGATACACTGAAAACTGGGTTGAGATGTCTTCATGAAAGTTGTAACCTTTGTCTAAGTTTCGAGACACTATCTAGTACATTTTGATCTGCTAACCACAGCTCCAATTATGGTCAAAATCGTGTAACCCGTTTTGTACCGTTTTTTGATTATTTTTTACCATTTTCGACCGTTCTCGATCGTTTAAGTTATAAACTGCTATTGTATGGCCATTTCACTTATGTGTGTATATAATCTGTCTATACAGACTGTGAGGCTTTTGACGGTGACGATCAAGCTCAGTGACTTGTATCGTTTTTCGTGCCAAACTTTATCAAGTGAGTAATTGGGTTGTAATTGATGTGGAATTGTTAAAGTACTTTGTATATGTTAAATGGGCACTTAGGCGAGAGTGTACTGTATTTCACTCGACCTAAACCCATCCTTTGTTTTGATTTCCTATGTGAGAATACATGCCTTATGTTGAGTATCACCCTTTTGCTGTGTGCTGATAAGGGTGATTGCATGACTTGAGTATCACCCTTTTGCTGTGTGCTGATGAGGGTGATTGCATGACTTGAGTATCACCCTTTTGCTGTGTGCTGATGGGGGTGATTACCTAACTTGAATTAAACCCCATTTGTTGTGTGCTGTTTGGGGTAAGTACTTTGTTGTGTACTTTGTTGAGAGATACCATCTATTGAGAGATCAGATATCTCATGACTTGGTTCCAACCCGGTTCCAAGGGTAGACGAACTATTCGAGCCAGCCGGGGCTTGGTCGAAAATAGTTCCATGCTAAACTTGGGATTTAGTTCTTTGTAAAGCTTTGACGAAAGCTAAGTTATTTTGTTTCGCTCAAGCTGCTGTGTGCTGTTGACTGGCCAGTAGGGGTTGATAAGGTGAACGGGGAAAGTTAAGTGGATTCTACCGACCATGAGTACTTTTGTTGACGGAGTGTCAACAGGCGTTCAAACTCGGGAAATTGAACTGACTTTGGAGCCACCCGTATCCTACCATTGTGATGTTACCTTTCTGTTATTGATGTGAAAATATCCTGATTACTTGTTTATTTGGATATGAGTTTCCATTTTTTTTACCCTTAATTACTCACTAAGCATATAGCTTACCCCATTCCATTTGTTTTCCTTAGCAGGGGACCGACGCGGGAATCGCTCGGGAAGGTGGTTAGACTTTTGGCGATAGAATAGTTGAATTGTATTTGTTATAAGTTGACTAGTACGATGTATATATTTGTCATGGTGGTTATAGTTATCAGCTTTTCTAGGGTTTACTTTCTGGTACTCGTGATATGTAATTCTTGGAGAATTCGATGTAATATTTGAGATTTATCTTGTAATTCATTTGAGGACTGTAGTGAGTGAGTGAGTCCCGGCGAGAGCTGGGCAGGCAGTTCGCCGAACCCTTTGGTTCACCTTAGGGGGAGGTGGGGTTGTCACAGCCAAAACAGTCTTGCCAATCAAAGGAACCAAAACAATCCACTACTTGCTCAAAACAACCACTTTTCTTACTTAATTTCCATTTTAACTCACACCAAACCTTAAACCAATGTTTATTCATGTTTTTTAGGCTTAAATAAGGTGCAAATGAACCACAAAATCAAGGAGAAACCTCTCCTACAAAACCGGTCAGCCAAGAGTAAACAAAACAGTCCACTAGTTCACTTATATCACCAACCTTCATCCTTTCATTGTAGTTAACTAGAACATCATACCAAGTGTTATATTTAACTCAAAAAGGGTCCAAAAACATGTGAATACATGAAGGAAAGCTATGAACAAAGCTCAAGCAATTCATCAAATACATGGTATGCAAAACAACCAACCCTACTATCACTTGTTTAGTTCAAGAATTTTAACCACAAACAACATCCTTTCAACTCCTAGTTTACCATCAAAACTCAAAACACATGATATAACACAAGAAAGCTAGGATTTAAGAGCCATATATCTCTCTTATGTGAATCTTGAACCACCAAAACAAACCACCAAAACCAAAGCTCCAAGCTTGAAACACACACTAGAGTTGAAGGTTGTTCACTCCACTAACTCAAGCCTTTTCTCTTTTGATTTTTGTTCAAGATCAAGTTAGGGTTTAAAAAGCAAAAAGATGGAGTTTTCTTCCTTCCCTTGGAAGCTTCAAGAGGGTCGGCCAAGCTAGGGAAATAATGGCTCTAAGATGGTTTAAATTTCCTCTAATCTTTTGGTCAAACAAGGTGGATGGTTAGGGTTTTGCCACATGGCCCAATCTTGGCCCTTTTTTCCCTTAATCTTTGACTAATGAAGTTTCTACACTCCAAATGTTTCAATGTCTATTTAACACCTCCAACCACAAATAAAGGATATTTGGCCAAATATATCTAGTGAACTACATAAAAAAAAATTGCCAAGTCTAGGAAATGTTACAATTCAAGTAAGAGCAATAAAATACAATGCAAGGAAATGTTTCACATGATTTAATCCTAGAGCAAGGCAAGTAATTTAGGAAAATTTGTATTTTAAAGTGAGGGTTCTCACATACAGAGCCTTAGTGGAATCGAAAGAAGTCGAGTATGATAAACTACACGCTCACCTCAAATTTGTCAAATCAAATGTTAAGATCAAACAATCATAGATCAAGTATTCAAATATCTCACATAGACAGGGAACAGGCAATGGAATACTCACCTGTTAAGAAATGCAGAGCTTGTTCATCAAGTTCCTTGGTTACGCTCATCTCCGTTTCCCAGTCCTAGGGCAACAAGTGAAAATCATTAACAATCTAGGTTCATTTTTCAACCCAAATGTAAGTTCATTAGGTGACCAAGTGGGTTGTTAATTAACTTAATTTACCTTGCAGTTAGGCCCAAAATGTAAGAAAATGTCATAAGAAAAGGAATTTGATAGATGCAAGAAATTTGAGCAAAAGAAAAGTCTTATTCAAGTTCAAAAGTGTCTTTGCGAGTAAACATGCACAATCTTGGAAAAACGGCCATATCTCACTGTAGAAAATGCAAACTCTAGTTCCTCTCCTATCAATACCAGAAGTTTGGGGAAGTTGACTGATTCTCCTACCCTGATCAGCTCAATACATTGACAAAATTTACCCCATTTCTCCTTTCTAATCTCATTCATTTTGGCTCTAATTCATCCAATTCAATCCTTTAAAGTTTATAATACAGGGGTCAAGTTAAATAGCACCATTTAAGCTTTAAATTCAACACACAAAACGAGGAAATGAACCAAGACAATCCAGTCAACAAGGAAAAACCATAACAGTCCACTATTTTGTCCAAAACAACTACTTTACCTGCTCCATTTCACCTCAACTCACACATAAGCTTAGACCAATGTTTACCCAAGTTTTCTTAAACTTAATTAAGGTTCAATAAGTCACAAAGATCAAGGCAAAACCTCCACTCCATGGCTGGATAGCAAAGAGAAAGAAAACAGTCCCCAATGGATTATTGTTAACTTAAACAACATTCCACTTGTTTAACTTAACTTAAATAACATGTTAATACATTAAGGAAAACCATAAACAAAGCATAGACAAAGAATCAAACACATGGCATGTGACGGCCCCACCTCCTCCTAAGGCGAACCAAAGGGTCGACGGGCCACCTGCCCAGCTCTCGCTAGGACTACGGATCAAATCATCAAGAAAACAAATCATCGGAAAGCGCTAAGGACCGCAGCTGCGTCAAAATCTGACCAAATTTTTCTTCCTCATTCAAGCTTCACACTCGCTCGTTTTTCCCAATGGATACAAGCAAGTTCACATAGCTAGAGAAACGTACAATCTCAATTGAATACGCATGAAACACTTGATCAAACACTTATTTACATATGTACATCGGAGTCTTCAACCAGTTAACTTGAAGTACAAACCATGGTAGTCAAACTTATATAAACTACATTTAGGGTTTGCCAGTACAGAAGAGCCTAATCAAAGGAAACGTCTAGAACTGGCTCAACTCTTATCTTCAAAATCATAACTCTCAAAATATTGAACCCTGTAAGGAAGACAGAGATAACGGGAACGGGGTGAGCTTACGCTCAATGAGGTACTACAAGTTCAAGTAGTAAAGAATCATGGCATTTTACTTTTAAGGCACATATACACAACATATAAGGAAATGAACAAACACCACAGATAGAAAGGATACAGGTGGCTCTCAGGAGCCAAATTCCCGTTGCAGTACTTGATCAACCCTCGTTGACTCTCCGTCAACGTTTAGAGAACATACACTTGTCAACAAATTCTGTCCACCGAAGATATCCCTTGTCGGGCCCGAACACCACATACATAACAGAGGTGGTAATACTCGAGTATACCGAAAATTCAGAGTCTTCCATACTCAAGGATTTCTCAGAAACAAACTACCATGGTTCGTTATCTAATCGACCAGGCCCTTGCCGGCTCGACTCGAATAACTAGCCACAGGTTTTGAGCTCAGAGGTCACAGAAGGGTCGTTGGATACAAACCTCCAAACGACATCAAACAGATACAGATACACATATAGATAACAAATTAAAACATTACAGGAACCAGAACAGACATATGAGAGAAACGAGTGTGATAAAGTACACCCTTGTTTCATACAGAGCATACAAAAGTCACAGATAATCAGATTGCAAGTTGCAAGTACAAATAAACCAGATAGATAAACCAAAGAAACAACACATTAGGGGAGTGGTACACTCACCAGTTCAAGCAAAGCTACTTCAAAAGTTTTCTCCCAAAGGATGGCTTTGATTACCGTCATGTCCTATCAACAACCAAGATAGAACAATTATAGTTTCTCCCATCCACTAACCCAGGAAACGAAATGCACAAATGAAACTCGACTATAAGTCGTGTGCCCAGCCAAATGAACTACTAGTGCGAAGAAATAACAATGTGACATTGGAGTAAAAAGGTAGCAGTTGGTCTTAAAACCTGAACAACCCTAAAAACCTTTTGATCGAGTCATAAGTACATCCAACTAGCCTGCGAGTGAAGATTTGGGCAGCATACCCCTTGTGTTTACCTGTTTTCCAGCCATTTATGGCTTCATTATTTTCATCAAATCAGCTCCAATGTCACACATGGGTAATGTTACCACAATAGCCCTTCAACTAGGCCCAAAATAACCCAATTACAACAAAAGTCTTAACAAGACAACCGGAAATCAAGTTTAAAGACAAATAGCCAAACGGCAGATTCGACGTCTCTTAGCGTATCGGTCACAACCGAAACTACACTTATCGGATTGGGGTATACTTTATACTATTTCGAAGCTAAGACATGAAGACAACTCAACCCAGTTCATGGTTTATCTAGGTCGAATTTACAGATTACAGAACTAGAATTTCACCATCAGGCTGGCTAACAGCATTGTGTTCAAATGTCAATAACTCAAGCTACACAACTCCGTTTTAGGTGTTTTTAGTTGCGTTGGAAAGCTTAAACATAGGGCTAAAAGTTTTATGTTTTGGCTAAAGGCTAATTTGATATGGATCAAGGTGAAAAATGCAGCCAAAATGATGAAATGTCAAATTGTCCACAAAACTATACCTATGGCAGTCAAGGGTATATTTGTCATTTCATGTGCTACAGTGCTCCGGTTGAACTGAAATTTTACAGGCAGCTAGAAAACATTATTTCTTACAACTTTCATGTTTTATCCTAAGGCTGATTTGGCCTCCATCATGGCCGAATGAAACTGGTCAGAACAGGGCATGTTCCTCTCTAAAGCTGGAAATTAACCACCAAGCTGGAATTTTTGTAAGCAACCAAAAATAACATATAAAGGATTCAATTTTACACATAACAAAACTAGTAAACCATGGCCAATCAGTAAGCATCACATGAGGACAGAAAATTCACTATAAAACTGAAAATTCCATAATACTACTTCAAACTATGAAATATTCTCACAAAACTACATCTTTAACAACTCTAATCCACTAATTTGCAATTATTAAGAGCAAAGAGGGATTTCTTAGACAAGTTACCTTAGAACCACTAGAAAGATTTAGTACTTCCTCCACAAAAATCACTCCACCAACACCTCTAATCCTCCTTAGTGAATGCTTGTATGGAGTGGTTTGCAAAGTTATTGCGTAAAACTCAAGATTGAAGCAAGTTTGGTAGCTAAAGATTGAAGTAGTCTCCCTTGTTCTTCCTCTCAAGGTGGCCGGCCAACAAGACAAGGAAATGAAGAGATTTTTGGTCAAAAAATTGATTTTAGGAAAGTTATTAAACCTTGGTCAAAGTTGGTTGTATTTTCGCCACTTGTCGCAATGAGATGAAATCTTAAAATTATCTTTTCTCTCTCTTATTCTTGGTCAAAGATGGTGGCTGTTTATAGGATATTTGAGGGTTAATTTTGCTGAAATAAAGTGAGAAGATTAACCTAATAAAGTAGTGTTCAAGTGATGTACTCACTCGATAACAAACAGTACCCGTCAATTCGAGCCGATTTTCCTTTTGCATATACTAGAGTTTTAACTCATAATTCACTAACTTATTATTATCACTTCCAATCATACACTTAACATCATCTAAAACTCGTCCTAAATCACTAAATTTGATACACACTCCGTACTGAATAACCACACTACGAAAAGGCGTCAAAACCCTAATTAACGATAACTTGAAAACGAAAGGAAAAACCCTTGATTCTATGTTTGTTTACACTTATTGTGGGGTGAATGAGTTGTAAGGGTATTATAAAGTAATAAAAGAAAATTTTAAGAAAAATATAAGGGATTTTACAAGTCCTCACACTCTCTCCCCCTTAAGAAATTTCGTCCTCGAAATTTTCTTACCACTAGAAGCTATCCAAATCTTAGTTAAACGGTGAATTACGGGAATCATACCTTCTACATCCTCAAGCGAGTCAGGGACCTGATGTTGCTCTAGGGAATACACCCGAGCCGGTACTTTTGATCTAGTACTTTCCCCTTTCAACTGTCCAAGGTTAGTCTTAATTGGTTGCTGGGTCCCTTTCCCTTCTCGCAATCGAATTGGGCAGTTAGCAATCTGATGATTGGCACTCCCACAGCGCAGGTATTTTCCCTCTTTCTTCCAACATTATTCTCTGTGTGATTTGGCCCCCCGCAAAATTTGCAGGGACCACAGAATGCAGAAGACGAGCCTTCCTGTGAGGCACCACTTGGTTCTCACCCAACTTGTCCACCTCTGGCCTGGGCTCCCCTTGACTCTCTAGGATGTCTTACTCCTCCAGTTCCCCTTCCAGACTTGGGAGGAGTACTTTCATTCTCTTGTCCCGAAGGCCATCCCCGTTTCTTCACTTGGAAGGTTTTAACTTGAAGTCTCGCATTTTCAACTCGTATGGCTTTCTCTACGGCATCACTAAATGTATTGATCTGGGCTACGGCTAAATCCTTTTGAATCTCAACATTCAACCCTTGAATAAATCGCCATATCCTCTTTTGCTCAGTCACAATACGTTCTAGAGTGAACTTCTCAACATTACTGATCCAGATACTACACCCTCGGATACACCAGATGATGACTACCAGTGGGCCTGGAATGACATTGATATGGAAGGGTCCCAAGTCCAATCTTGTCCAAGTGCAGTAATTTATAAAGAAATGGATCATACCACGGTTTGAGCTCCCTGACAAAGTTTAATAAACTCATCCTCCTTTTGCTCTTGAATTAGAGGAGGAAAATACTTGGCATTGAACTCTCTCATGAAATTGACCCAAGTCCATTCCACCAAGAACGGGTTGCTCCCTCCAACTGGAAGATAGCAAATGTTACTTGTCTCTCTTCGGTATAATGCAAGGCAGCGAAAATGTCAATCATTTTCTTCAACAACTTCTCGACCACATCTGGGTCTGGTCCTCCAATAAATTGTGGTAGAGAGAACTTTTGAAATCGTTCGAGAACCTTATCCTCGCCCTCTATATGGTTTCCAAGGTTTCCAGGTTGGAGAATAGGGTTTTGGCCCTGGCGTTCCACTACATGGGCCAACAGATCGGTCATACGCTGGATAGCGGCAGCTACCTGAGCATTAGAATCCACTCCAGGTTCAGGGTTTGGTTCCGACATTTGTACACGAGTACCCTCTTCAGTCAACGGTTGCCTAGAGCTGCGCCCACGGCCTCGTCCACTACGAGTGCCCTCCTTTTGGTTTAACCAGTCTAGGGTCGAAGCGCGAATATAATATTAAAACAAATGTATACAAGTACAAGTGACAAAAGAAGACACAACTCAAAAGGCAAGTATATATATAACACATCTTTATCAAATAGATTACACAGTAGTAGTCAGTCAGATACAAGCAAAAAGAATTCCATGAAAGTATCGAGGTCATTCAAAAGTATAATGCACAAATTAGGCCAAAAGTACAAAACAACTAACTGAGAACTTTCCCTAACTATCCCTCACAGGGAATCAAAACATGACTCAAAGGAGCCCTAACCTAGTTCCCAATTGAGCCAACGTACTCTCCCCCTTATGGGTTAATCATACTTAATGGTACCCTAACACATCACACGAACTTCCATAGAATCAAAGTTCTAGTTCGCCCAAGTTATTTCTAGCCTAAGCTCTCATCTTTAGTATTCGGGCACAACTTGAGCTGGCCAGTCCCAAGAGTAAATTATCTACATCTTAGATTCCTACCTGACATACATATTTATTATCTCAAAGTACCATGATAAAGGTTTGAAACCTATAACATTTCACGATCCATAGCGTATGCTCAAAAGAGCACTTAGTCCTTTACACTTATTCATCACTTGGCCCAAGCTCACTTCGAACAGAGACCACGTGAAGCATCTCTGATACCATCTGTGATGGCCCCACCTCCTCCTAAGGCGAACCAAAGGGTCAGCAGACCGCCTGTCCAGCTCTCACCTGGACTACAGATCAATCATCAGGAAAACGAATCATTGGAAAGCGTAAGGACCGCGGCCGCGTCAAAATCCGACCAAATTTTTCTTCCTCGTTCAAGCTTCACACTCGCTCGTTTTTCCCAATGGATACAAGCAAGTTCACATAGCTATAGAAATGTATAATCTCAAATGAATACGCGTGAAACACTTGATGAAACACTTATTTACATATGTACATCGGAGTTTTCAACCAGTTAAATTGAAGTACAAACCATAGTAGTCATACTTATATAAACTACATTTAGGGTTTGCCAGTACAAAAGAGTCTAATCAAAGGAAACGTCTAGAATTGGTTAGCTCTCAAAATATTGAACCCTGTAATGAAGACAAAGATAACGGGAATGGGGTGAGTTTACGTTCAATGAGGTACTACAAATACAAGTAGTAAAGAATCATGGCATTTTACTTTTAAGGCACATATACACAACATATAAGGAAATGAACAAACACCTCAGATAGAAAGGATACAGGTGGCTCTCAGAAGCCAAATTCCCGTTGCAGTACTTGATCCACCCTCATTGACTCTCCATCAACGTTTAGAGAACATACATGACCGTAGACCCCACTTGTCAACAAATTCCATCCACCGAACATACCCCTTGCCGGGCTCGAACACCACATACAGAACAGAGGTGGTAATACTCGAGTATACCGAAAATCCAGAGTCTCCAATACCCAAGGATTTCTCAAAAACAGTACCATGGTTCATTATCTAATCGACCAGGCCCTTGCCGGCTCGACTCGAATAACTAGCCACAGGTTTTGAGCTCAGAGGTCACAGAAGGGTCGTTGGATACAAACCTCCAAACGACATCAAACAGATACAGATACACATATAGATAACAAATTAAAACATTACAGGAACCAGAACAGACATATGAGAGAAACGAGTGTGATAAAGTACACCCTTGTTTCATACAGAGCATACAAAAGTCACAGATAATCAGATTGCAAGTTGCAAGTACAAATAAACCAGATAGATAAACCAGAGAAACAACACATTAGGGGAGTGGTACACTCACCAGTTCAAGCAAAGCTACTTCAAAAGTTTTCGCCCAAAGGATGGCTTTGATTACCGTCACGTCCTATCAACAACCAAGATAGAACAATTATAGTTTCTCCCATCCACTAACCCAGGAAACGAAATGCACAAATGAAACTCGACTATAAGTCGTGTGCCCAGCCAAATGAACTACTAGTGCGAAGAAATAACAATGTGACATTGGAGTAAAACCTGAACAACCCTAAAAACCTTTTGATCGAGTCATAAGTACATCCAACTAGTCTGCGAGTGAAGATTTGGGTAGCATACCCCTTGTGTTTACTTATTTTCTAGCCATTTATGGCTTCATTATTTTCCTCAAATCAGCCCCAATGTCACACATAGGTAATGTTACCACAATAGCCCTTCAACTAGGCTCAAAATAATCCAATTACAACAAAAGTCTTAACAAGACAACCGGAAATCAAGTTTAAAAACAAATAGCCAAACGGCAAATTCGATGTCTCTTAGCGTATCGATCACAACTGAAGCTACGCTTATCAGATTGGGATATACTTTATACCATTTCGAAGCTAAGACAAAGGACTACAACTTTCATGAAGACAACTCAACTCAGTTCATGGTTTATCTAGGTCGAATTTACAGATTACAGAACCAGAATTTCACCATCATGCTGGTTAATAGCACTGTGTTCAAATGACAATAACTCAGGCTACACAACTCCGTTTGAGGTGTTTTTAGTTGCATTGGAAAGCTTAAACATAGGGCTAAAAGTTTGATGTTTTGGGTAAAGGCTAATTTGATACGTATCAAGGTAAAACATGCAGCCAAAATGATGAAATGTCAAAACTGTCCACAAAACTATACCTATGGCAGTCAAGGGTATTTTTGTCATTTCATGTGTTACAGTGCTCAGGTTCAGCTGAAATTTGACAGGCATCTAGAAAACTTCATTTCCTACAAATTTCATGTTTTAACTAAAGGCTGATTCGGCCTCCATCATGGTCGAATGAAACTGGTCAAAACAGGGCATGTTCCTCTCTAAAGCTGGAAATTAACCACCAGGCTGGAATTTTTGTAAGCAACCAAAAATAACATATAAAGGCTTCAATTTTACACATAACAAAACTAGTAAACCATGGCCAATCAGTAAGCATCACATGAGGACAGAAAATTCACTATAAAAATGAAAATTCCATAATACTACTTCAAACTATGAAATATTCTCACAAAACTACATCTTTAACAACTCTAATCCATTAATTTGCAATTATTAAGAGCAAAGAGGGATTTCTTAGACAAGTTACCTTAGAACCACTAGAAAGATGGTAGCTTAGTACTTTCTCCTCAAAAATCACTCCACCAACACCTCTAATCCTCCTTAGTGAATCTTGTATGGAGTGGTTTGCAAAGTTATTGGATAAAACTCAAGATTGAAGCAAGTTTGGTAGCTAAAGATTGAAGTAGTCTCCCTTGTTCTTCCTCTCAAGGTAGCCGGCCAACAAGACAAGGAAATGAAGAGATTTTTGGTCAAAAAACTGATTTTAGGAAAGTTATTAAACCTTGGTCAAAGTTGGTTGGATTTCCGCCACTTGTCGCAACGAGATGAAATCTTAAAATTATCTTTTCTCTCTCTTAGTCTTGGTCAAAGATGGTGGCTGTTTATAGGATATTTGAGGGTTAATTTTGCTGAAATAAAGTGAGAAGATTAACCTAATAAAGTAGTGTTCAAGTGATGTACTCACTCGATAACAAACAGTACCCGTCGATTCAAGCCGATTTTCCTTAAATTGCGTATACTAGAGTTTTAACACATAATTCACTAACTTATTATTATCACTTCCAATCACACATTTAACATCATCTAAAACTCGCCCTAAATCACTAAATTTGATACACACTCCATACCGAATAATCACACTACGAAAAGGCGTAAAAACCCTAATTAACGATAACTTGAAAACGAAAGGAAAAATCCTTGATTCTATGTTTGTTTGCACTTATTGTAGGGTGAATGAGTTGTAAGGGTATTATAAAGTAATAAATTTCAAATAAAAGGAAATTTTAAGAAAAATATAAGGGATTTTGCAAGTCCTCACATGGCATGGCATACAACCAACCTTACTTCCACTTGTTTAGCTCAAGGAGTTTAATCACAAATAACATCAACTCAACTTCTAATTTGTCATCAAAACCTCAAACACTTGATATAACACAATAAAGCTAAGATTTAAGGATCACTCACCTTTCTTAAGTGAAGCTTGAATCACCCAAAAGTCCACCAAACAAGAGCTCCAAGCTTGAATCACACACAAGCCTTGAAGATTGTTCACTCAACTAACTTGGATTCCTTCTCTTTTGGTTTTTGCTCAAAGTTCAAGCTAGGATTTTCAAGCAAGAAAATGAAGTTTTTCTTCTTCTCTTGGAAGTTCAAGAGGTTCGGCCATAGGAGGAGAAAAATGGAGCCAACAAGGTTTAAATTTTTACTAATTTCCTTGGTCAAACAAGTTGAATGGTTAGGGCATTGCCACTTGTCTCAATCTTGGCCATTCTTCCTCTAAACTTTGCCAAATAAAGTTTTTTCCCTCCAAGTGTTACAAATGTCTAATTAACACCCTTAAACTCTGTGACAGCCCCACCTTCCCCTAAGGCGAATCAAAGGGTTCGGCGAACTGCCAACCCAACTCTCGCCAGGACTCACTCATTCACTACAGTCCTCAAATAAAGTACAATGTAAATCTCAAATATACATCAATTCCTCCATGAATATACATATCACAAGCGAAGCGAATACTAGTTTCCAAGCGTGGAACGTACATATACATCTGTTCAAGCCCAAACATTCAAACAATCCTAACTATTACACAAGAGAAGTCTGAATTCAAACTATACATAAGGTAATCCATCCAGTCACGCGAAGAACTTAATACAAGCGCCTCCTTTGCCTCGATCCCTATGGGGAGAAAATATATTTTGGGGTGAGCTAGAATCTTAGCGAGTGTCCATTAAAAATCAGTAATCAACCAGTTTCACAATAATGCGTTTAAATGATATCATGAATCAGTGATCAAATGTATGTATGTTGCTCAGTGAAATCATCATACTTAGAACTCCAACGCTCAAATAGATCCAGTAAGTCAAACAGTACCAGGGAGCCATTTGCTCCAAATAATCAGTGGTGGAGACGTTGGTTCCAAGTACATGATTTCTCAAGAACTCATTGGAGCCAAATCATGTCATGGCGCACACACAAACACAAATGATATGCAATCGAGTAACCAATGCAAGAATTAGTTCGAAAAATAACTTTGCAAATAGTTTGGGGATCACTCACCAACCACGGCTCATGAACCTCATCCATCATAGACAATTTTCTTGATCAAGTCCAAGCCCTAGATCACAAATATCAAGAGTTAACTCAAACTCAAAGCAATCAAATGCCCTCAAAGATTGGACAGCATTTTTCCTTAATTTTCTTATTTCCCCATCCTACAATACATCACCAATAACATTCAAAACAGCACACACAAATCTTAGACTATAAAAGACACCTTTCGGCACAATAACAACAACTGAAGCTACACTTATCCGATTAAAACAAATCTTATGATGTTACGAAGTTAAGACATATACCTATATTTCTTATGAAGACCTCCAAGGCCAAATCATAGATTTTCCTGGACAAACTTTGACATCTTAGAGAAAAATTGAAACTGTCCGCGAAACAGGGTTTAAGGGCAGGGGTATTTTGGTCATTTCACATGATACAGTACTCCAATCGATTTGAAGTTTTGCAAGTAGATAGCTAACTCATATATCTACAACTTTCATGTTTTGAGTAAAGGCCGATTCAGTCTCTCTCAAGGTCAAACATATAGTGCAAAAACAGGACAGATTACTACCAAAATTGGAAACCCTTATCTGGAATTTATGCACACAAACCAGAAATTTCTTTAGGCAAGTTAAACTAGTCTATAACACTTCAATATATCTCATACTAAAGCTATCAAACCATGGCCAATCATTACTCCTCATATAAAGGCAGAAAAATCCCCAATAAAATAAAAAATTCCATAATACTACCTCAAACCATAAACTTATCCACAAAACAACATATTTAACCTCTCCAATCCACTAATACACAATTTATTGAAGTAAAAAGGAAGTTCTTGACAAGATACCTTCCAACACCTTGAAACCAAGCAAAACAAACCCTTTTTTTCTCAAAACTTTCCACTCTTCGCTTGCTATCACCTTCGATGTGAAGTTAATCGGAGTAGATTTTGGCACTTGGAAGAAAACTCTCAAGATTGAGGAAGGAAATCAAAGGAAGAGAATGGAGTTTCTCTCTTTGTTTTTCTCCCAAGAAGGTTCGGTCAATTGGAGGAGGAAGAAAAGTGGGTTTTTGAACCCCAAATATGGTCAAAAAATGAAGACTTAACCATTAAGGAAAGCTGTCCACGACAGAATCTGGCCAGAATCTGGCCGGATAGGAGGCCGGATTCAGTGGCTGATCAAATTTTTTTCAAACGGCCAACCCAATTCGGCCAAGAACTAGCTGGATATGCAGCCGGATTCACAAAAAATCACTATTCACCAGAATTTTTTTTCCTTTCTTTCGGGCGTCACAAACTCTCACATGAGGTCTCAAACACAATTAAAAGGTATTTGGTCCTAATGCATAAAGTGAAATAAAATGGTACCACTTCAAGGAAATGTTATAATTTATTTAGTTTTAGGGCAATACAAGTAATTTAGGAGAATTTATATTTTTAAGTGAGGGTTCTCACAGTTAATGGAAGGAATAATGAAGTGTCAACAGGAGTTTTCACATTTAAATCTTGTTCTATTCCTTCTTACCATTTAGCTAATGATGTCCCATTGCTTCTTTATCCAATTTCTGATTTGTTTTAAGTTGAAAGTTATTTTGTTTTGGGAGGTTGTAAAGCTATCCAAAATTTTCCAACCTTGATTAAAGACTTGCAAGCCGATTTCATGCTTATTCCAGCTAAAAGTGGTAATCTTTCATGCTTATTCACATGTTCAAAAGCTAGTGGCCAAGTGCTCAATTTGTCAACTTCAACTTGTACTAGTTTGAGTAACCCTCATGAAATGGAATTCAATTGTTTGCTGCCTCATATGTTGGAAGATAAGAACTTGTGTGTCACGCAAAATCCCGAAGCCACGAGTTGTTTAGTGCCACATCCATGCAACAAGTTGCTCCTGTTTTGGCCATGCGAGATGATCCAAATCAATGTCAACTACTGATGGGTTTACACCTTTGCACAATCAAAGTCCCAATGTGAAAATCCATGACCAAAGGCTGATTAGAGAGCTATGAAGTGCAACATGGAATGTCCACAAGTTATACACAAGCTGGTTCTTGTCTTGGCGAATGTCTTTGTTTGAAAACAACTTGAGCCTGACCAAATGACATATAGCTTGGCTCATGATCCTTCATCTATTTCTAACATTGCTGTTCTCTAAGCGCATCATCGATTTGTGGACAAATCATTTTCAAGATGAGGGAAATGATGCAAACATGAAGAACCGGCTCCCTTCTCAATCTATAAAGATTATTCAAGGCCGAATTGGTGGTTTTACTTTACTACAACTTCTTGTCGTTCATAAAAAATAGAAGCAAGTTAGTTTAGTTAAGGTTTAATTGTCAATTTAATTGTTGTTTTAGTGGTTTAATTATTAAGTTAATATTCATCTAGATTACTCTTTAAGTAAGCCGAATTATAGTTAATTATTTTAGGGTTAGTCAAGTCCAAATAGCATTAGGATTTGAGTCATTGTAAGACTATAAATAACTTAGTCTTTTCCAATGATTTTAGTTAATGAGAATTTTATAGAAATTGTGTGAATTTATTCACTTTCTCTCTCCAAGAGCGCCTTTCTTGAATACTTGAGATTCTTGAAAGTATTCAATTGAACTTATCAATCAAATATCCTCCTTGATTGTGGCGTTCCTCTATTTTACAACTTTGGTTCATTAATTCAATTAGTTATGGGTTGAGATAGTATCAATATTGTTCGTGACTTCTAGAGTTAATTAAGGTCAAATTTTTCGCTGCCAAACCGTCGGGTATCAATGGTCTAGGTTCGGGGCTTGTGAATACAGGTTTTGCTTTCGACGAGATTCGTATCACAAGAAGTGGAGAACTAATAACAGATAGAGAAGAATTTCTACATATGCAAGAATCTAGAAGATTAATAGCATGCTTAGCAAGGTGATGATCAGAAACATTAAAAGATCTAAGAATCCGTGACACTTACTAGCACACAAAATCTTGATATAAGAAAATGACATCATCAATCAACAAACTAGATATGATGAATCATCAAATTCTAAATGGTCCAGGTAGACACCAAATTTTTGCCAAATTTTTGTCAAATTTTATGTTTTCCTGAATATTGCTATTTGATAAGTCATTTATTTTTCTGCATTTTTAAGTATATTTTGTAGATTTATCTTTAAAAAAAAAAAAGAGGAAAAGTCAAAAAAAATAATAAATTTTAAAATTTTAAAAAAAAATCAAATCAAAATCAAATTATTACTAAACTTACACATTTTCATCATTTTCTCTACCAAAACCCCTATCAACCCATTCTACACTCAACTCCCACGGGCTTTTCTTTTCATTTGGCAGAAGCCATCATTTTGAAGGAAACCAAACCCATTTGACTCCCTCTTGGCCATGAGTTTTTGGCTCTGCCAACACTCAACATTTTGCAGAGGAGAAAACACACACAAAAAGCTACTTTGGCTACAAATTTCCTCACTCGGCTCTCTCTGGAAAAATCAGACAGGCCATAAAAAAAAAAAAAAGCTCTCCACTCTTCCTCCCCCAAAAATGCATCTCTCGGCTCTCTCTAGTTTCAGGAGACCAGAAGGCAAGCCAGCAAAAAGAAAAGGAGCTCTCCACTTTGGCTTTCCTGAAGCTCTCAACGGATAGAAAAGACCAGACGAAAGAAACCTTGGGAGCCAGGGAGATATGCTCAAGGCGTGGAAATTGTATCAAACATTTTGATCAAGGGATTACCACCTACATTGAGGTATTTTTTTTTAGTTTTTTTTCATCATATTACATCCATGTTTCAAGGTCTGATTTCTCCTGCTTTTGCTATTTATTTATTGTGGTTTTTGCATATTAATTTTGTTTGTTTGCTAGTTTTTATTGTTGTTGTTATATTGCTGGAATTTGGAAAATGGCATGAACTAGATTGAGGAAAAGGAAATGTTTTTTTTTTGTGAATGCATGTTAATTGTTTGAAAAAATGCCAAAATAAAAAAAAATGAATTTTAGAAACTGTTTTGCCTTAATGTAGTCTTTTGTTGTTGTTTTCTTGTTAGCTAAGTTTATAGTTGTAATGTAAAGATTATAAGGAGTGTTGTAATATATTTTTATGAATTTTTGGTGAAGGTTTAAAGGTCTAAAAATAATAAAAAAATGCAGCTGTTTTTTGGCCATTTGGCCACTTTTCTTTCTTTTTTTGTAAAAACTAACTTCAAAAACGGAATCTATGCGAAAAAATCGAATTGGGGTGTGTATTTTGATAATTTTTGGTGACCAGAGAGGTCGCCGGCGACCGGCGCCACCTGCGGCCACCATGGCCGCCAACTGAAGTAAGCCTCAGATGGTCAGAGAAGGAGGAGGAACGAACGGGAAAGAAAGAAAAGAAGAAGAAGAGAAGAAAAAGAAAAGAAAGAAAAATGGTTTGGGCTAATTTTTTGTAGTGGGCTTGTTTTTTTTTAGTTAGGTTTTGACTTGGGTTCTGGTTTATTTTCTTTTGGGTTTTCTGTTGGGCTAAGAGGTTGGAGACCATGTATTTTGGCTGGGTTTGAGTGATAAAAGATGGGCTGGCCTGTGTGTTTTGGCTTGGGCGTTCAGTTGGGCTTAGGTAGGTTCGGCCCAAGTAAAATAAAAAGGGAGGCCCGATGCCCTTTTCTTGCCCTAATCAGAAACGAACTTGCACTTTAGCCCCTAATTTTTGGAGTAGTTTCACCGTGGCCCAGAACATTTTAAATTTCTTTCACTTAGGTCCTTAAATTAATTGCACTCTGATCCCTGAATTTTATCTTTCATTTAATTTTGACCCCCTAAACTTTGAAAAATATAATTTTTGTCCCCAAAAATTTTCAATTTTTGCAATTTAGTCTCCGGTGAGTTTTGTCTTTCTTCATTATAATTGCTACTTTTCTTTAATAACTAATATGTTACTTTTGAGTATATTTAACTTGTAATTTTAGATGTTCTTAAATTTCCTTACATTTGAAATGTTAAGGTTAATTTAGTATTTTCTATCATTATTATTATTTTCAATTAAATTGGTGTCATGATTCTTTTGTTCATTTTGAGTATAAATAGAGCAATTTGACTCCCATTTAGTCATCGCTTCAAAAAGGAGGTATTCCTATTATTATTTCAATGTTAATTACATGCTCTTATGTGCTCCTACGTGCTCCTATGTGTTTATATATTTTTATATGCTTTGTTTATTTGATTTGAATGTTCATTTAAATTTTCTTATGTTTGTTTAGTTAATTTTATAATTATTTGAGAGGCATTTAAATACCTCAAAAATGTAATAGATAGGATAATTAAATTTGTTGTATTATATTTTTCCTTTTAGAGTTGTAGTTAGGCGCCCCGATGTAATAGGTAGGTTGCGTGTTATGTGCCTTACCCGCTTTCCTTAGGATTTTTTTTTGCATCTAGATATTATATTTACGTGTTATGTGCTACGTGCTTTTATGTGTTTATTTGTTTTAATTTATATTTTATTTGTTTTACTATGTACTATTAATGCATGATGTCACCACATTAGTCCAACGCTAGTTGTGGTTTCCCCCTCCGCTTACTTGCTAGTCCAACGCTAGTAAGGATTTTTAGAAATGGGCTAGTTCAACGCTAGACCCTTTAGGTTGTCTTGCGCTAGATTCATCTTTGTGTGCTATTCACTACATTTTCATGCATATTTTCATTTTTAAGATCTTTTCTCATTTGCATGATATTCCCTATTATATTATCCCCTATCCTCTATATGTGTTAATCATGTCATTTAGAATTGTATTTCATTTAGGACGTTGTATAATAAGTTAGCTCATTTGCTTGTGCATATTAGGAGAATTATTTTTCAAACATGGGAAATGGGTGATTATAACTTTTTAGTTTAAATACCCCATTAATCCCTATATAAGAAAATTATGTCACGAGTTTTTACCTCCCGTACCTTTTATGTTGCATTCCTTTTTCTTTGATCACTTATATCTATGTATATAATTTAATTTCTTTTCTTTTCTTTTAATTTCATCATTTGCATACTCGTGGCACCTTCAAGGAATTATTTTGCCCTTTGCAATTAACGCAATTGGTTCAATTAAACCCTTGAATGAACATTTTGTCCCTTTCGATATTTTTATAAATTTAGATTTCCATTCATGTAGGAAACATCCAAATATGATAAAATTAAGGGTTAGATTAGGAAAATTTTGACTAAACCTCGTAACTAGCTTAGATTAGGTTGAAAGGGTGCTTTAGGTTTAAGTTAATCGAACATTTGCCTTCCCTTTCTTCAACCGTAACTCCCGAATTCATTTTCTCTTGTTTTCAAAGACCTAGAGTTGTCAAAAAGGGTTTTATTTTATTTTACTTTATTTTGGGGTGATTTGGTACACCAAAACTCAATACCAAGTGGCGACTCCTATTTTTCTTAAAAACCCTTTTAGACTAAATTTTGGACCCAAATTGTCGCATTTTTTTAAGTCCCATTCTAGGTCATTTTTCACTTGTTTTAAAATTTCACTTGTTTTAAAATAAAATCACATCTTTTTATAAACTCCTTTTATTTTCCATCGCGAAAAATGGGGCGCGACAACTTGGCGACTCCACTGGGGACTTCCTAAGTGGGTCCGAGCATTTGATTTAGTTATTCTTTTTCTTTTCTACCCTTTTCATGTATCGCATTTGGATGTTTAGGGTTGCATTTTTTCTTTTTTAGGATTTTTTGCATTTCGCGCGTACCCACTCACTCCCTCACCCATTTGCGTACGATTGATTTGATGGATGAATGGTCTATTTATGTTATCCCGCGCTTTGCATTGCATTTGGGTGGGGGATTTTACCCTAGAGCCTTGCGTTGGTTCTCGATCCCTCCCCTCCAAATGAAGCACTAGCATACGTGCATACGCTTTATTTTTATCTCTCATTTATTTTTTTTTAGTGGCTTGTCACGCCACTCCACCCAATTAGGATTAGGCGACCCACTTGGACGTGTGATCGCGACACGATGTGTACGTAACATAATCCGAGGGGTCACTCAATCTTCCGCTTTAACCTTTGGGTTGATAGCCTTTAGCTTTTACTCGAAGGTTGAGAATTTTTTATAGATTCACTCAAACACGTAGCCGTGACACGATGTGTGCGTAGCGGTGTTTGGGGAATCGCTCGAGCCACCGACAAAAGGCCTTGGAATTGATGACCCTTGGCCACGAGTCTGAAGGCTCGAGGACCTAAAACCTATCGAGTCTAGATGCATTAGTGAGCCAATACATTCATCCATGGTAGTTTGTCTAGGGTAGAGTCTGCCTTACCCTATTAGGGACACCATTCACGAGAGGAGGGATCCAACCCCTCTATTCCTTTTATTGCTTTACCTCTTTGTATTGCTTTGCTATAAATGTGTTATGTGTATTTGTCTAATTGAACTAACTTTTCGTGGCTTTTGTCTCCATTGCATTCATAAACCCTAGAAAATAGGAGTCCTGGCATGGTACTCCTTAGGAGCCATCCTGTTATGACACGTTTAAATTTCAATGCATTGCATTTGTAGCATAATAACGTATCATTTTAGGCTTACCCCAGCATTTAAAAGGGGATCCTTTTAGGTTACATTTCATATTTACCTGCTTTAATAAAATGGCATGATGCATAAACCCTAGAGAGGGAACGCCACGTAGGGAATCCCGTTTAGGAATAAAGCCAACCTTTGTTTTTCCCGTGGGTATTTAACCCTTCAAGGGACTGCACGTTTAAATTATCGCCTAACTGGAGGAATGAGACTCGTAGGTAAGGTAATTGACAAACTACTTTTTCCATTTTTAGATGGATTGCCCTCGTCGAATTTATCAGTTGTTGATATCATCGACTGAGGTTCAAAGATGGCCTACCTTCATGCTACCCAGTGAATTGCATCAAGTAGCCCAATATTTAGGACCGATTGGAGACTTTAAGGAAATCAAACCCGACGGTTATTTGATAGAGGCCTTAGTGCATCTTTGGGACCTAGAGTGTTCTGCTTTTAGAATAGGTAATAGGCAAATGACTATAACACTCGAGGAAGTAGCTGGCCTCCTTAATCTACCCATGCATGGAACTGCCTTGGTTTTTCCGTCCACTTTAGACAAGGCAGAATTTTGCAAAATCATAGGATTGAAAGAGTCGGTATTACGAGGACCAGACCAGGGCGTCGCCGTGAATATTCCGTTTGAACGTTTTGCGCCACGCGATGGGTTTGAGAGGCATGTGAAAGATTTTGCGCTCACCTCCAAAGACATATAGGAGCACAAAAGGCCATTAGTATATGGAATAGCTATGGCTGGGATCTATTTCTTCCCGAGGAAATATCAGAAGATAGCTTTCAAATTAGCAAAAATTGTGAATGATCTTTTTTTGGGAATCCAGGATAAACAATGCTCTATAGTCCCGACCATTCTCGCAGACATCCTTTTAGCCTGTAATAGTTGCAAAAAGGGAGAAAAGTTCTTTTATGGGGCAAATTTGGTTCTACATATATGGGCCATGGGGCATTTTAGGAGACGATCATCTATTGCCAATAGCTTGCCGGTAGTTGGATACAATTGGATAGTTACACATCACAAAAGATTCAATGAAGAGGGTCTACCGAAGAACGCATCCGAATATGTGGATTACTTGGGAAATGTTGCAAGATCATGACATTAGGTGGGTATTAGATTGGACGGACTATTTTAAACCAATACTTCACACTAAGGCGTCAGAATGTGTTCTTTTGCTAGGTACTCAAGGAATCATCTCATATACCCCGAAGAGGTTTCTCAGACAACTAGGTCGCATCCAGGGACTACCGTCTGCATCTGAATTGAGTGAAGTCACCGTCTTTTTTGATAAGGGAGTATGTCCAAGAGAGATCCCTATGAAGAGCCAAATCACCGAAGTTTGGAGAACAATATCCGATGATAGATGCATTAGTTATCTTCCGGAGCTCAAACAGAAGGGTGTAGCAACTTCACAATATGAGGGTTGGTTAAGAAACTCCACCACGCAAGAGTTGCAATGTGAGCCATATGAGGAGATCAAGAAGTTGAAAGCCATTATTGAAGCCAAGGACAAGGAGGTTCTACAGTTGAAATCCGCTGAGGCACAAAAGGAAAGGGCAGAGGAAAACAAAAGGTTATATGAAAATGAGCGAGAAAAGCGCCAAGAGATGAAGCGAAAATGTAGGGAATTACATGATCAAGCCGAACGTGTCAAGATTCCGTATGCTAGAGAAACTAAAGATTTTGTACTAGATAGGCTCAGAAATTTTGGTGACCTTGTACGAAGCCGCCTTCGTGACATGATGTAAACAAATGTACTTGGTATTTTGCAATGAAATGACACCTCTCCTTTTTTACAAAATGATTGTCAATAACAGGTTTGATCAACGGGTCTCATTCCGAAAGTGTTGCATCATGTTAGGCCTACCCTTGGCACAAAAGGGCTCCCCCATAAGACATGCATCCGAATTATTTAAATATCTACTAACTCATATTTTTTTTTCTTTTTCTTTTTCTTGAATAAATTACAGCAATTTGACAGAAAATCCAATCCTAAATCAGTTTCTTTTCTCCATTATCAGGTATTTTTCACAATAGCTACCCGAAGAAATGCCATCACCAGGTCCCGAAGTAAAGCCTTGAGACAGTCTGTAAACATGAGTTCAGTACCAGAAACTTCGGAAAGATCTGCTATAGTGACATCACCGGACTTCACAGCATTGGGAGCTCAATTAAGTGAGGTGCTTGGTAAGTTCAATGAGTTAAGTGCTGAAATGGCTGCACAAAGGCGTGTAATTGATCAGTTGGTCCCCAGCAACAATGGTGGTGGTGTCCCAAACGATCAAGAACCTATCGATAATCACCCACCTGCACAAGACTATCAACCACCCCACACATCCACTACCCAAACACCTTTCCCTCCTCCTTTTCGCTAACCCTCTTGAAAATACCTTTACCCGACTAAATTTAGATTTTTCCTATATGCATCCGAATTATGTATTGATGAACCCAACCAGTAGCCAAATCCCTCAAATCCATCCACAAACCAATCTGAATGTCCCCCCAACCCTCAGGGACCCCACCACCATACTGCAAAGCCTTTTTGTACTGGATACTGCATCTCAAGGGAAGACGGCGATAGAAGAACAACCTATACCCATTGACAAAGATCTGTTAAGAAGGTTATATCGATTCGATGATTTTATGAGAAAGAATCAAGGATTGAGCAGACATGGTGGGTTAGATTACGATGAATTGTGTCTTTTTCCCGGTATTCAGCTACTGTTGGGATTCAAAACCCCTAAATTCAGCAAGTATGATGGAACTGGAAATCCTAAGACGCATCTCAAGATGTTCGACAACAAGTTAGGTAAACCCGTAGACGATGAGAATTTGCCTATGCGTCTATTTCCGGAAAGTTTGGAAGGAGATGCTCTAGATTGGTATTCAAACTTGAAGTCTGAAGAGGTCAAAACCTGGTTGGATTTGTCAACAGCCTTTGTGAAGCAATATGAGTTTAATTGTGAATTGGCACCATGCACAACACTGGAAGGTATAAAAAGAAAGCGATCGGAAGACCACAAGACCTATGCAAAGCGGTGGAGAAAATTAGCTGCCAAAGTGGAGCCTCCTATGACTGAGGAGGAGATTGTTCGTACCTTCATCAAAGCTCACGATCCACCCTACTTTGAAGAGATCTTTTGCATGACTGGAAGTTCATTTGCTGCCATTATTAACAAGTTGGAGGAATACGATGAATTTGTCAAGGCAGGGAAGATTGTTAATGTGTCTGCATTAAAGTTGCAATTAGATGCTTTACAAAATCAAAGCAACAATGGGAAAAAGCCCCCATTCAAGAAGAAAGAAGGAGAAACTGCTTTTATATGGGATCAGGGTCCATCTTTCAGACCCAGAATCCGAAACCATCCCACCTATTCTGTTCCTTACCCGTATTATCCTAACCCTCAACCAGTCTACCACACTACTACCCAATTCCATTATTCCTGATCAAATCACTTGAATACCTCACCGTTACCTCCAACCCCACAACCCGTCTTTCAAAATCACACTCGCCCCATTTACCATCCCAGACCAACCCTGCAAAATAATAACCCTCCTCAAAATCCTTTTCAAACCAATGGAGTTCAAACTCAGAAACAATTTCAAACTTTCACCAATTTGGGCTGACCAATTGATCAATTGTACGAGCAGTTAAAAGCAGCTGGGAAAATTGGCACCGTCCCTCCTAAACTTTATCCCAAAGGCATTCCTCCAGGTTATGATGCGCATGCAAGTTGTGCTTATCATTCTGGAAGTCCAGGTCATACCACTGGCAATTGTTGGGCTTTAAAACATAAGATTCAGGATATGATTGACTCTGGAGACATCCTTCTCAGAAGAAAGGGAGAGCAAGGATCGAATGTTAGTAAGAATCCTTTACCTGAGCATGGGAGCACTGTAGGGGTTATCATTGCTGATGAAGATTTTGTCGACCCCAGTCAGTACATTGTAGATGAAACTGAAGTGTTTGGCATGATAGAGACTGACCATGCGGAGATGAGGAAACTACTGTCTATTGAAGAGTCCATAACTAAGGATAATGCTGAGGAAAAGTTAAAATCTTTTGTGTTTGAGAAAGAGGAGCTGTTTATGGTAGAAGGAGGGCCTTCCGAGGCTGACAATTCTGAAGTTCCTTTTATTTTGGATCTATCATCTTTTGAATGGGATATATCAGAGCTTGCCATTCTCGAATTTCCAGAGCAAATGCCTGTCAATAACTTGCAAGAGGTACCGTGGAACTACGAGGAGTCTAGTCTGTTAATTGGAGACAAATATTGCTTGAAGGAGGAGGTATCTAATATTACTAGGCCTGGAAAATTTGTGGGAAACCCCGAAATCGATGTTCAATCCAGGGCCAAGATTAAATCCCTGATGCCCAGGTCTCTTGTGTCTGAAAAGGAAGCTGTGGATTTTCTAAAGATGCTGAAGAGAAACGAGTACAAAACAGTGGAGCAGTTGGATGGGATGCCTGCTCAGATCTCTTTTTTGAATCTTCTCTTTACCTCCGAATTACACAGAGAAGCATTGCTCAAAATCTTGAACGAGGCCCAAGTCCCTAAAGATATTCTTGTGGATAAGTTTTCTAACATTGTGGGTAATGTACTTGCCGCTAATCATATCACCTTCTCCGATGATGATCTGACTGCAGAAGGGATTGGACATAACAGAGCCTTACATATATCAGTCCGCTGCAATGGAAAGCTGCTGCCGAGGGTTTTGGTGGATAATGGGTCGGCGCTGAATATCTGTCCATGGAACACTCTCACTAAACTTGGATTTCTTGATGTTAAACTCCGTCCGTCTGCAACCGTGGTTAGGGGGTTCGATGGTTCAAGAAGGGAATCTATGGGTGAAATAGAGTTGATATTGGAGATAGGCCCTGCTCAATTTCAAGTTACTTACCAAGTAATGGATTTCTCCAGTGTTTACAACATTTTACTTGGAAGACCTTGGATACATGCTTCCAATTCAGTGCCATCTTCTCTGCATCAAATGTTGAGATTTATTGTGAATGATCAGCTCATTACTGTATTTGCTGAGGATGACTGTACCATGATCATTGATGCAAAATTCAAAGGTGAAGACAGAAAAGGGACTCCAATTTCATCTCATCATGTTGCTGACATAGTCTCTGTGGGATGGGCATCTAGGGATAAGTCGTTGACTCAATCAAATTTGCCAGAGGCCAATATTATGATGGCGAGAGAGATGATCTGAGGCGGATATGAAATAGGAAGAGGTTTTGGGCGAGAATTGCAAGGAATTTTGGAGCCGATAGAGATCCCGACGCAAAAGGATACATTTGGACTGGGATTTCATCCAACTGCTAAGGACAGAAAGGAAATGCAAGCTCGAAAACAAGCTGAAAAGAAGGGCAAGCAAACTGCCTTAAATATCCTTCCGCTACATCACACTTTTCCTCGTCCATTAGAGGTGATTATGCCAGGAACGAAGAATCCTGTGGAGGAGATTGAAGTGGACCTATCTCAGCTATTTGTCGGGGCTACTTGTGAGGAGGGGCCATCAGAGAATGCAGAATTTTTGCCAATTACCGAAGGAGCTATTAAGAATTGGACTGCTGATTACCTTCCTCTCGAAGGAAATTTCAGTAAATTTGAGGGAATTGTTTTTTGTCTAGATCATATCCAGATAGGACAGTAGTCTGGATCTTTTGTTAAAAGAAATTGCTTTCATCTTTTAAACCTTTATTCTTGTTTCAGTTAATATAACTTGCTTTGTTCAAGAAAATTGCTGAAACGAAAATAAAGGTTTTTGTTAAATATGTCTTTAAATAGCAATCATATCTGTATATTTATCTTTTTGTAAAGTCTTGATGCATTTTGAATTTAATGAAATGAAAGACTTCTCCAGTATTTGCTATTTATTTATTACTTATGTTCTATTCTATTTTCAGATGGCCACAAATAAAATCCTTTGACCCTTTGAATGTCACCATTTTGGAATTCGATGGCTGCAATCTCGATATCTCTCATGAACTTGAAATCATGCAATCTGAAATTCAATTTAGAGCGATACTGAGGAAGAATTTGAGTCTATTTCAAGGGATTTAAAACAGTATGAAGAGAAACCCAAACCCAACTTAGAAGAAACAGAAATCATCAATATTGGCACTAAGACGGAGACTGAAGAAGTTAAAGTCAGCATTCATTTGAATAGGAAACAGAAGGAGGAAATGATTGAATTCTTAATGCTTTTTCAAGATGTGTTTGCATGGTCATACGATGATATGCCAGGGATCTCTACAGACATAGTGGTTCACATGTTGCCAACTGATCCAAATTTTTTACCTGTAAAGCAGAAGCCACGTAAATTCAAACCAGAAATGAATCTCAAAATAAAGGAACAAATTGTGAAACAGCTCAATGCTAAGATAATCATGGTGTCTCATTACCCCATCTGGCTATCGAATCTTGTGCCAGTGCCTAAGAAATCTGGGGAGGTGCGAGTATGTGTTGATTACAAAGATCTGAATAAGGCCAGTCCGAAAGATGATTTTCCTTTGCCAAGCATTCATATTCTTTTGGACAATACTGCTGGGCATGAAATTGAATTTTTTGGTGATTGTTTTGCTGGGTATCATCAAATCTTAATGGCAGAAAAAGACAGAGAGAAAACCTCTTTTATCACCCCATGAGGAATCTTTTGTTATAGAGTGATGCCTTTCGGTTGAAGAATGCTGGAGCCACTTATCAGAGAACCATGACTACCCTGTTCCATGACATGATTCACAAAGAGATGGAGGTCTATGTGGATGATATTATAATTAAATCCAAAAAGGTCGAGGACCATTTCGTTGATTTAAAGAAGCTGTTTGAAAGATCGAGGAAGTATAATTTGAAATTGAACCCTGCAAAATGTGCTTTTGGTGCTCCGGCTGGTAAGTTATTGGGTTTTATTGTCAGCAAAAAGGGTATAGAGATAGATCCTGCGAAAATAAAAACAATTCGAGATATGCCCATTCCAAAATGTCAAAAAGATGTGAAGAGTTTTCTTGGAAAGATCAATTTCATTGGCCGATTCATTGCACAGTTAACCTCTACCTGTGAGCCTTTGTTCAAACTGTTGAAAAAGAATGCGCCGATGGATTGGAATGAAGATTGTCAGTAGGCTTTTGGATAAGATCAAGAATTATTTGTTAAATCCTCCAGTCTTAGTGCCACCTCAGTCAGGGAGACCTCTGATTATGTATTTGTCTGTTCTTAATGAGGCTGTTGGATGAGTTCTGGGACAGCATGACGAGTCTGGGAGAAAGGAACAAGCCGTCTACTATCTAAGTAAGAGAAGTTGTTGTGCTTTAGCATGGACAGCTCAGAAGTTGAGACATTATTTGCTCGGTTATACCACTTACTTGATTTCCCGTTCTGATCCTCTAAAATACCTGTTGGAAAAGTCGATGCCCACGGGACATATGACTAAGTGGCAAATGATCCTTTCCGAATTCGATATTGTTTTCACAACACAAAAGGCAGTCAAGGGTCAAGTTATAGCAGATCATTTGGCAGAAAATCCAAGAGATGATGATTACCAACCATTGCATACCTAGTTTCCTGATGAAGAAATTCTGTTCGTTGGAGCAGTTGAGAACATGAGTGAGTAGTATCTTGAATGGAGGTTATTTTTTGATGGTGCGTCAAACTCTCTCGGAGCTGGAATTGGAGCAGTTTTAGTGTCGCTTGAAGGAAAACATTATCCTGCTACCGCCAAATTACAGTTTTCTTGTACCAACAACATGGCTGAGTATGAAGTTTATATTTTTGGATTGAAAATGACATTGAACATGGAGATCAAAGACCTGATAGCATTCAGTGATTCTGATTTACTTGTGCACCAGACGCTTAAGCAGTGGGTAACTCGGGATTCAAAAATTATGTTGTATCATTATAACTTGCTTAGTTTGGCCAGCAAATTCAGGAATTTGGAACTCAGACATATTCCCCGCACTCATAATGCCTTTGCTGATGCTTTAGCTATTCTGTCTTCGATGATCCAACATCCCGATGAACTGGTGATTGAACCTATATAGATTCAACTTCAGAATAGGCCAACGCATTGTCTGATTACGGAAAGGGTCACTGATGATCGCTCATGGTACAATGATATTAAGGAATTCATGAAAACTGGATCCTACCCTCCTGATACTGATTCTGTTGCAAAAAGTTTCTTACGCAGAATATCATCAAGATTCTTCTTGAATGGAGAAGTGCTATACAAGAAAACATCTGATTTGGGCCTTCTAAAATGCATCAATGAAGAGGAAGGCGGTTATATGATGAAAGAAGTACATAGTGGGGTTTGTGGGTCACACATGAATGGGCATCTACTGGCTAAGAAGATCATAAGAACAGGATATTTTTGGCTTACCATGGAGCATGACTGAGTAGATTTTGTTAGAAAGTGTGTTAAGTGTCAAATGCATGGTGATGTTATACGTGCTCCTCCTATAGAATTGCATAGTATGACTGCTCCATGGCCATGTTCGATCTGGGGAATGAATGTGATCGGAACTATTGATCCTCCTGCTTGAAATGGTCATCGATTCATTTTAGTGGCGATTGAATATTTCACCAAGTGGGTTGAGACCGCGTCCTATAAGCATGTGACTAAGAAAGTGGTGTCGGATTTCTTGAGAAATAATATCATCTGTCGTTTTGAGGTACCAGAGACGTTGATAATTGATAATGCCAAAAACCTCAACAATGATATGGTGGATATTATATGAACAGTTCAAGATCAGACATCGAAATTCTGCCATTTATAGGCTTCAGATGAATGGAGCCGTCGAAGCCGCAAATAAGAATTTGAAGAAAATCATTCGTAAGATGACTGAAGCACACCGGGATTGGCATGAGAAGCTGCCTTACGCATTGATGGCCTACAGAACTACTATCAGAACTTCTACTGGTGCAACTCCTTACTCTCTTATGTATAGAATGAAAACAATACTACCTGCAGAAGTTGAAATTCCTTCCTTACGCATTCTGATGGAAGCTCAGATAGAAGAAACTGAATGGGTCGAAAAATGTCAGGAGCAGTTGTTTTTGATTGATGAAAAGAGGTTGAATGCCATCTGCCATGGACAATGTTATCAGCAATGAATGGCTTGGGCTTATAACAAAAAGTCAAGCCCCGTTTGTTTGACGTTGGAGATAATTCCAATGCAAGATGAGGCTAAAGGGAAGTTTGCTCCCACTTGGCAAGCACCATTCATTGTTAAGAAAGTGCTATCCGGAGGAGCGCTTATTCTTATGGAATGGACGGTCAAGTTTTTTCCCAACCAATCAATGCAGACATGTGCAAAAAGTTTTTCATTTGATTATTAAAAAAAAATTTTAAAATACTGCAAGAGATGGATTTCGGCATACTTCCTCTCATTTTTCCATTTCGATATTCTATCCCTAATTTTTCTTCTTTCCTTTTGATTTTTCATAACCATTTTCCTTTTCGCTTGGCAGTCCCTTAAGATCACTAACCCCATACTGGGGCAATTTGTTTCTAAAAAAAACAAAAATAAAAAGAAAATAGAAAAAAAAAAGAAAATATAGATTCTGTCAGAATTAAACTGGGGCAAATTTTATCTCTTTCTCACCCTAGATCGAGGTAAGTTTTGAAAGAATGCTATCTCAAATTATTGCAAACCCATCATATGATCCGCTGTCAAGCCTTTCAAGCCTTAACCTTTCCTTTGTCGAATTTCACCTTTTGCAGTATTTTGAAAAAAAAATTTTTTAATCAACTAGCAAATGATGTAAATACAAACTTTTCTGAAACATGTCAGAGAAGATTGTCTCACTGATGCTACTCATTATCAGAGTATGACTGCAGTGATACAGTTGGGGTTAAAATTGTCTTGTCTATGTCTCTAGGTGAAAACCTGAAAGGACACCTTCTAAAAAAAAAAGAGTCAAAAAAAAAGAGAAGAAAAAGAGAAAAAGAAAAGAAAAGAAAAAAAGGGAAAAACAAAACAAGAAGAAAAAGAAAAAATAAGAAAAGGGGTGGGGATAACCTTAGTGAAAATCCGAAAGGGCGCTGAGGTAGGGTTTTGGAGTATAAGAGAATCAGCAACAGAGAAGAAGATGTTGAGGTTTGAAAGCTGGTGACTATGTTGATTTGGGTCTCTTTCATACTGTTGTTCTTTTGCCGACAATGAATTCCAAAATGGATGACTACGAAAGGGTCAGATGGAGCATTTTTCCTCATCAAAGGCCATCCTCTAAATACGAATCCAAATTTTGATCCTTGGGCCTATATTCAAAAATTCAACAATTTTGTTTTACTATTCTATTTGCTATTTCATTTATTTATTGTGTATCATTGTCTATTTCATATTAGCATTATTGCATGATGAATACTACTTTTTTTTAATTGTTTATATTTTTTCATTTTTTGGGTCTTACTCAAAAAACAATCCCTTATAATTTATCCCAAAGAAGTCATGAAATCGAAGGTCATGTAATAATAAAGTATGGTCGATTGACATTTAGCAGTTGCAAAGATTCTGAAGGGGGTTATCGACTGAACCTAAGGGAGCGATTTGTTGATACTGAAACTCATGTTTACATGGTTCTCAAGGCGAAGGGATCACATGGTGGTGGCAGTATTTTCATCACAACTGTTTCGTTTTCTTCCTTTTTTGCAGGAAAATTATGTGACACAATACTAGTTTAATTAAGCATGATTCACACTGAGGCAAACGGTAGAAGGATTGAGCTCCAAGTGTTGCTATACATTTTCGAAAAAATCATTATTCGCTTTCTTTTAAAGTTTGAAAAATCAAAAGAGTTGCAAGTCCACCAAGTAAGTTTTCTTGGTTTATTACTTTTTAAGCAACATGCATTCTGATCCTTCAGTTCGATTGCATAGAATTTGTGTTTTCATTTCGACTGTTTTTGTTTTCGTTGGGCATGGGTCTTATCCCTCCAACCTCAGCAGGCTCGGGTTTTATCCCACTAACCGTTTTTATTTTTGTTGGGCATGGGTCTTATCCCTTCAACCTCGGCAGGCTCGGGTTTTATCCCACTGACCGTTTTTATTTTCGTTAGGCATGGGTTTTATCCCTCCAACCTCGGCAGGCTAGGGTTTTATCCCACTGACCGTTTTTATTTTCGTTGGGCTGGGTCTTATCCTTCCAACCTCGGCAGGCTCGGGTTTTATCCCACTGACCGTTTTTATTTTCGTTGGGCATGAATTTTATCCCTTCAACCTCGGCAGGCTCTAGTTTTATCCCACTGACCATTTTTATTTTCGTTGGGCATGTGTTTTATCTTTCCAACCTCGGCAGGCTTGGATTTTATCCCACTGACTGTTTTTCTTCATTATTTGATTAATAATTGTGCCGTATCATTCATTTTGTATTTCATGTTTAGAAGTTCTGAGAGTTCAAACTTTTTCAATTTTTGTAAATATCACAGATTGTCAATGTACTTATTTCATTGGGTTTCACGTGTATTCGAACTACGTTTGACCTGATTCCCAGGGCGGGATACGTAGGCAACTCTACATGAGTCCGATCACGTTTTCTGCAATATGACTACATCCTTTTGCTCAATAATTATAGCCAAGTGTTGGCTTGTTGTTTTAACTTAGGTGTAGTTAAAAGAAACAGAATAGCCATTTTTGGTGTCTACGTCTTTGTCTTGAATTTCTTTGAAACCCTAGACAAAGAGAGGTAAGCTGTAGACACCAAATTTTTGTCAAATTTTATGTTTTCTTGAATATTTCTATTTGATAAGTCATTTATTTTTCTGCATTTTTAAGTATATTTTGTAGATTTATCTTTTAAAAAAAAAAAGAAGAGGAAAAGTCAAAAAAAATAATAAATTAAAAAAATTAAAAAAAATCAAATCAAAATCAAATTATTACTGAACTTACACATTTTCATCATTTTCTGTACCAAAACCCCTATCAACCCATTCTACACTCAACTCCCATGGGCTTTTCTTTTCATTTGGCAGAAGCCATCATTTTGAAGGAAACCAAACCCATTTGACTCCCTCTTAGCCATGAGTTTTTGGCTTTGCCAACACTCAACATTTTGCAGAGGAGAAAACACACACAAAAAGCTACTTTGGCTACAAATTTCCTCCCTCAGCTCTCTCTGGAAAAATCAGACAGGCCACAAAAAAAAAAAAGCTCTCCACTCTTCCTCCCCCAAAAATACATCCCTCGGCTCTCTCTAGTTTCAGGAGACCAGAAGGCAAGCCAGCAAAAAGAAAAGGAGCTCTCCACTTTGGCTTTCCTGAAGCTCTCAACGGATAGAAAAGACCAGACGAAAGAAACCTTGGGAGTCAGGGAGATACGCTCAAGGCGTGGAAATTGTATCAAACATTTTGATCAAGGGATTACCACCTACATTGAGGTATTTTTTTTTTAGTTTTTTTTCATCATATTACATCCATGTTTCAATGTCTGATTTCTCCTGCTTTTGCTGTTTATTTATTGTGGTTGTTGCATATTAATTTCGTTTGTTTGCTGGTTTTTATTTTTGTTGTTATATTGTTGGAATTTGGGAAATGGCATGAACTAGATTGAGGAAAAGGAAATGTGTTTTTTGTGAATGCATGTTAATTGTTTGAAAAAATGCCAAAATAAAAAAAATAAATTTTAGAAACTGTTTTGCCTTAATGTAGTCTTTTGTTGTTGTTTTCTTGTTAGCTAAGTTTATAGTTGTAATGTAAAGATTATAAGGAGTATTGTAATATATTTTTATGAATTTTTGGTGAAGGTTTAAAGGTCTAAAAATAATAAAAAAATGCAGCTGTTTTTCGGCCATTTGGCCACTTTTCTTTCTTTTTTTGTAAAAACTAACTTCAAAACGGAATCTATGCGAAAAATCGAGTTGGGGTGTGTATTTTGATAAATTTTGGTGACCAGAGAGGTCGCCGGCGACTGCCGCCGGAGGTGGCGGCGACGGCGGCGCCACCTGCGGCCACCATGGCCGCCAACTGAAGTAAGCCTCAGATGGTCAGAGAAGGAGGAGGAACGAACGGGGAAGAAAGAAAAGAAAGAAGAAGAAGAAGAGAAGAAAAAGAAAAGAAAGAAAAATGGTTTGGGCTAATTTTTTGTAGTGGGCTTGTTTTTTTTTAGTTGGGTTTTGACTTGGGTTCTGGTTTATCTTTTGGGTTTTCCGTTGGGCTAAGAGGTTGGAGCCCATGTATTTTGGCTGGGTTTGAGTGATAAAAGACGGGCTGGCCTGTGTGTTTTGACTTAGGCGTTCAGCTGGGCTTAGGTAGGTTCGGCCCAAGTAAAATAAAAAGGGAGGCCCGATGCCCTTTTCTTGCCCAAATCAGAAACGAACTTGCACTTTAGCCCCTAATTTTTGGAGTAGTTTCACCGTGGCCCAAAACATTTTAAATTTCTTTCACTTGAGTCCTTAAATTAATTGCACTTTGGCCTCTAAGTTTTATCTTTCATTTAATTTTGACCCCTAAACTTTGAAAAATATAATTTTTGTCCCCAAAAGTTTTCAATTTTTGCAATTTAGTCTCTGGTGAGTTTTGTCTCTCTTCATTATAATTGTTACTTTTCTTTAATAGCTAATTATGTTTCTTTTGAGTATATTTAACTTGTAATTTTAGATGTTCTTAAATTTCCTTACATTTGATATGTTAAGGTTAATTTAGTATTTTCTATCATTATTATTATTTTTAATTAAATTGGTGCCATGAATCTTTTGTTCATTTTGAGTATAAATAGGGCAATTTGACTCCCATTTAGTCATCGCTTCAAAAGGGAGGTACCCCTATTATTATTTCAATGTTAACTACGTGCTCTTATGTGCTCCTACGTGCTCCTATGTGTTTATATATTTTTATATGTTTTGTTTATTTGATTTGAATGTTCATTTAAATTTTCTTATGTTTGTTTAGTTAATTTTATAGTTATTTGAGAGGCATTTAAATACCTCAACAATGTAATAGATAGGATAATTAAATTTGTTTTATTATATTTTTTCCTTTTAGAGTTGTAGTTAGGCTCCCCGATGTAATAGGTAGGTTGTGTGTTATGTGCCTTACCCGCTTTCCTTAGGATTTTTTTTTGCATCTAGATATTATATTTACGTGTTATGTGTTACGTGCTCTTATGTGCTTATTTGTTTTAATTTATGCTTTATTTGTTTTACTATGTACTATTAATGCATGACGTCACCACACTAATTCAACGCTAGTTGTGGCTTCTCCATCCGCTTATTTGCTAGTCCAACGCTAGATTTTTAGAAATGGGCTAGTCCAACACTAGACCCTTTAGGTTGTCTTGCGCTAGATTTATCTTTGTGTGCTATTTACTACATTTTCACGCATATTTTCATTTTTAGGATTTTTTTTCATTTGCATGATATTCCATATTATATTATCCCCTATCCTCTATATGTGTTAATCATGTCATTTAGAATTGAATTTCATTTAGGACATTGTATAATAAGTTAGCTTATTTGCTTGTGCATATTAGGAGAATTATTTTTCAAACATGGGAAATGAGTGATTATAACTTTTTAGTTTAAATACCCCGTTAATCCCTATATAAGAAAATTATGTCACGAGTTTTTGCCTACCTTTTATATTGCATTCATTTTTCTTTGATCACTTATATCTATGTATATAATTTAATTTAATTTCTTTTCTTTTATTTTTATCATTTGCATACTCGTGGCACCTTCAAGGAATTATTTTGCCCTTTGCAATTAATGCAATTGGTTCAATTAAATCCTTGAATGAACATTTTGTCCTTTTCGATATTTTTATAAATTTAGATTTGCATTCATATAGGAAACATCCAAATATGATAAAATTAAGGGTTAGATTAGGAAAATTTTGACTAAACCTCGCAACTAGTTTAGACTAGGTTGAAAGGGTGCCTTAGGTTTGAGTTAATCGAACCTTTGCCTTCCCTTTCTTCAACCGTGACTCCCGAATTCATTTTCTCTTGTTTTCAAAGATCTGGAGTTGTCAAAAAGGGTTTTATTTTATTTTACTTTATTTTTGGGTGACTTGATACACCAAAACTCAATACCAAGTGACGACTCCTATTTTTCTTAAAAACCCTTTTAGACTAAATTTTGGACCCAAATTGTCGCATTTTTTTTAAATCCCATTCTAGGTCCTTTTTCACTTGTTTTAAAATAAAATCACATCTTTTTATAAATTCCTTTTATTTTCCATCGTGAAAAATGGAGCACGACAGTCCAGCATTTTGATAACCTTTTGTCCATCTCCTTCTAGAACAAAATCTTATTGAAATCCAAATCATGTAATAAATGAATAGCATATTTGTCTCCATCAATTGAACACTCTACTTTGGCTCTTGTCGATTTATTTTTATGTCTAAGATGCTTAATCAGTGTTATCTAGGCATCAGAAGGATCAAAATAGTCTAGTAAACATATTTATAATAATTCGTCCTTTTTCAATCATTTGCATTCTACAGAATAATGTAGAGTTAATTATTGTTGTGCTGCAATTAAGCATTTAATTTAGTTTTAATGACAAAATAAAAGACGAAAACATCAAATATATCAGAGAGATTCGGATCTATTGTCATTTTCAGATGGTATAAACCACCTATTGATTCGTTGTTGTGCAATCAATACCTGCAAACCAAAGTAAGAATTTTATTAAACTAACTATCAAAAGTGGAGAATTAAAAAGGAACAAATTGGACAATGAAATACCTGTCGATCCCAATCTGTCCTCAATGTGATTACAATAAGTACAATGGTTTGGACTAGCGTACCAATTAGCATTCCAATCCAAACACCCTACAAAATGAACTTCAATTTGTCACATTCGTTTACACAGGTGAGGAAGAAACAGCGAAGCAAAAAGGTGGAGAACACGAAAGTGTTTAGCAAAAACAATTGCTTTTACTTATCTGGTTCTTTTTTATTTAGAAATTTTATTTGGTGTATAAGTCGAGTAGATTCTAATTCAGAGAGAAAAAAATTAGAGACCCCTAATATTTTGAGACCTTGATCCAATGACAAGATTTAGCGATTGATGCAACAGCACGAATGGTACTCACCTTCTTAGTTTCATTCAATGTAATTTAATGTACCTATTAAAAATGGGGATTGCCTGTCTAAGATTATTTTGAATAAAGGGATAACTTTAGAAACCTCCTATAAGGTTTCTAACAATTTCACTAGCCTCCCTTGAAGTTTACAAAATTTCACAAACCAAAAAGAGATGAAGGTTTTGATAACAAAATTAGTCCAATAAGAAAAAGTAACATTAAAAAAATATTTTAAGAAAAGAGATGAAATTTTATTTCATAAATACCCTTATGCATGTATATAAGTTGTATTAGTAACAGAATAAAAATAATTAAAAATTAAAAACAACTAATATACATATTTCACCACTCAAAAAGTTTATATTCAATAAATTAGACAACATAAATAAGCAACAAAACTATATTAATCATCAAAAGATTCAGCAAAACAGACTATTTATATCTTTTGATATGATGTTTACTATGATTCTTGTGATTTTGAACAGAAAATTTTTTTCAAAATTTACCTTTCTTTTCTCTCCTTTCTCCTTTATTAATATCTAACGATTAAGTAATCAGAGCACTAATTAATTATTAATAACTAATTAATGAAAATAACTGTTAAAAATTTCTTTAATGATGAACGATGACTTGTAATTATAAAATAACATCAATTGATACTATTTTGTTATAGATAGAATTTGACAATGACCAAAAAATCAGTTGTACACAATGTGGAAAGAAGAATTTTGGTAAAAGAAAAAAATATAGGGCAAAACAAGATTGTTCATGAGGATATTTTCTTTGAAACTCTTAAAATTGTGACAGTTGTAAAATAATTTCGTGGAAGTAAAGGAGAAAAGAGGGAAAAGAAAGGCAAAATTTAAAAATTTTTCTATTCAAAATCACAAAAATCATAACAAACATCATGTAAAAAGAGATGCCTAATCTGCTTTGTTAAATTTCGTGATCATTAGTATAATTTTATTACTTATTTGTATGTCTAATATATTAAATATGAACTTTTGGAACGGTAAAATGTTTGTATCAATTGTTTCTAATTTTTAATTATTTTTATTTTTTTACTAATACAACTTATATATATGCCTAAGGGGCATTTATGAAATAAAAGTTCATATCTCTTCTTAAAGTACTTTTTTAATGTTGCTTTTTCTAATTGAACTAATTTTGTTAGCAAAACCTTAACCTCATGAAAGATTTGTGTAATTTTGCAAACTTCAGGGAAAACTAGTGAAATTGTCAAAAACCTCAAAGGAGGTTTCTAAAATTATCCCTTGAATGTATCCCACCACTTGTAAGCTTGTCCTTTATACTCCACTCATTGTTATAAAAGAATACAAGAAACAAACCAAAAATCAACAAACTGATCCTTCCATTTATCTAGTGCTGTAACTAAGAATGGGTACCAAAATAGAACTTACTTGTACTTGCAATTTAATAACGTAACCAAGCACCACTCCAATGGGTATGCCTAGCAAATAATAGCAACCCACGTTGACACATGCCACAGTTCCCTGCCATCCAGCCCCCACAGCAACCCCTTGAAAAAGGAAGAATTATTTCATATAGTATCATTTATATTAAAAAAAAAATAGAAAACTTGCTTTTTCTTTTTTGGTAATTTCTTTTGAGATGTTAAAACTTAAAATTCACAAGGTCACAACATCTTTAGAGCAATCTGGCGGAACCAGAACCATCTTGATTTTTTCATTTTACTCTTTCTATAACTGATAACAACCATCAATATGACAGATAAAAAAAACAAGCTTACCAGAAAGAACCGGTTGAACACTGTTCAGAAGTATGGAAAATGCTAACAATGGCGATAACTGACCAACTGCTACAGCCACATCAGGACTTGTGGTGAATATGTAAGATACACGTTCTCGAAAGAAGAGAAAGAATATGAATAGCACAAATCCAATGGCCAAAGATGTCAGAACCGAAAACCATATGGAGAACTTTGCTGCTTTAGCGCTCCCCCTTCCAAGTTCATTCGCAACTCGTACACTAGATATGTGAGGAGGGTAAATGATTAGTAGTCTTTAGGATGTACTGTTACGGAGAACAGAATGGAACATTATGTGATTCATCATCAAGAGAAACAAAATAAGTCAAAAAAGTGCTGTAAGTTACAGGCACTGTGAAAGCCCGCTTAGGCTTTAGCAAATCATATCACTTTTATGACTTATTTAATGTTGAAAGAAAAGAGCTCAATGCATATGCAAACTTGTAGCGGAATTACCTTGCTGCAGCCATGAAGCCAAGAGAAATCATCATCTCCCAGCCACTAATATTTAGGCTGCAAAAGGAAAACATTTTTTGCTGGTTTGATAAACTAGAACTTGACGCAAGTACGGAAAGGAGAGAATTTTAAGAAAGAGGAAGAAATC
>NW_027266231.1:0-36398 GCF_036785885.1 Coffea arabica
TTTGTTGTGATGGTTCTACCAACTATTAAATCAGATGGTTCTACCAACTATCAATACCTCAAATCCATGAGAGTGTCCATTTTGTGCCTAACCTAAATGGGCACCCCAATCGAACCGAACCCTTTGTCAGGCTATTGTTCCCTCAAAGTTATGGGGTAAGACATCGATTTCTCAATTAAGATCACAATTTTTTGATTTGATTGTATGATGGATTACCTTGAAAAACATTGGCGCGCGATTTCCATTCATCGCCTTCTTTCATCCTAATTTGATGATAGCCACTCCTCAAATCAATTTTGGTAAAGATTATAGCACCATCGAGTTCATCAAGCATATCATCTAGTCTAGGAATGGGATGACGATATTTAACAGTAATAGCATTGATGGCCCTACAGTCAGTGCACATACGCCAAGTACCATCCTTTTTGGGGACAAGTATCACAGGCACAACACAAGGATTTAGACTCTCTTGTACCCAACCCTTACCTAATAGGCCATCAACTTGCCGTTGAAGCTCCTTTGTCTCCTCAGGGCCCATGCGGTAAGCAGGTTTGTTGGGTAGTGGTGCTCCAGGAATCAGGTCGATTTGGTGCTCAATCCCTCGAATGGGTGGTAAGCCATCAGGGACCTCATCAGGGAAAACATCCTCAAATTCCTGCAAAAGAGCAACCATACTCGAACGCAATGCCTTATCGAGCTCAGCAACATCTAAGAGCACATGTTTGCAAATGATGAGAAGTACGGGCTGATCAGAATTCACAACTTTTCTAAAGTCCTTAGCCTTAATGATCATGTTTTGCTTCCTAGTGGCAGGTGTAGTGAGTGATTTGTCATGCGTATCACTAGGTGTGCTCACTTGACCATTGGTCGATTGCTCACTTGTAGAAGCGGAGCTCTTGCCAGGGTCGACCGTCTTTTGCTTTCATTTTTGACGGTCTATGTCACACTCCCTTTGCAATTTTAATTGGTCCTCATAAATTTGTGCAGGTGTGAGTGGTGTGAGGACCTTACGTTTGCCATCGTGCAAAAGTGTGTACTTATTTGCCCTTCCATCGAATGTGACGTGTTTGTCAAATTGCCAGGGTCTCCCCAAGATGACATGTGTAGCATGCATAGGCACTACGTCACATACGACTTCATCGGTTTAACTACGAATTGAGAAGGGAACGCGTACCTGTTTGAAGACATGTACCTCGCCATCCTCACTTAGCCATTGGAGGCGGTAAAGATATGGATGTCTAGTAGTTGGGAGCCCTAAACTCTCAACCATGAGCAAGCTCGCCACATTCGTGCAACTTCCACCATCGATGATGAGGCTACATACTTTGTCATCTACTTTACAACGAGTGTAAAATAGGTTCTCTCTTTGTAGTTACTCGTCCTCCTTAACTCAAGCGGTTAGCACTCGTCGTGCCACCAAGCAACCTACTTCCCCTTGTGTAGGCGAGCAAGCTTCCGCAGCTGAATCTTCTTCCAGGCAGTCGCCGGTGATCAATTCGGGTACCTCCTCACAATCGTCATCATCGGACACGATCTCGCCATTGTGAGTGATTAACATGACTCCTTGGTTTGAACATTGAGACTGAATATGTCCAAACCTTGGCATTTAAAACACTTGATGTCCCTACTCCTAGTTTTAGGAGAATCATGTGGTACCTTAGAGGTATACCTGGATGCATCAAGAGCTTTGTTAGGGGTAAAATTGGTATTACGATTAGAGGCATTACCGTGAATTCGGCTAGAAGGAGTTGGGGTAGCAGAATTTCCAACTTCGTGGGTTGTCCTCCGTGATAGGTTTCCCTTCTAGGAAGGCGAGTGGGAAGTTTGGAAGGTACGGGCCCCACGCCTCAATTTCTTTCCCCTCTCAGCCTTGATGGCTAACTCAAGAAGGTCTTGGATGTCCACATAATGTTGGAGCTCCAAGGCTTCCTGAAGGTCAAGATTGAGACCTCTAAGAAACCTGGCCATGGTCGCTTCGCCATCCTCTTGAATGTTTGCCCTCATCATGGCCATCTCGATCTCCTTGTAATAGTCCTCTACACTCATGTTGCCTTGAGTGAGGGTTTACAGTTTGGAGTGGAGATCTCGATTGTAGTAGCTTGGAACGAATCTCTTACGCATCAATGCCTTGAGCTCTTGCCAAGTTCGGACTCGTGGTTCTCCCATTCTCTTTCTATGGGTCCTTACTTGGTCCCACAAGACTAGGGCGTAGTCGGTGAACTCAACGGTGGCAACTTTAACCTTTTGTTCCTCACTATAGTCATAACAGTCGAAGACCATATCGATACGGCCTTCCCATTCCAAGTAAGCCTCAGGGTCACTCTTGCCTTTGAACGCGGGGACTTGGATTTTAAGTCCCTTGAATTCGTTCTTAGACGTGTCCCTTCTAGGCTTCTCGGCACGTTCATCATCCTCACTTCCCGAGTAGTCTTCGCTATTTGCTCCCCTGGTATCATGGTTACTCCGATTGTGAGATCTAGAACAAGAGCCTCGTGTGAGACTCTTGGAGAGTTCATCGAAGCGAGTGTGTAATTCTTTCATTTGTTGCTCACTAACTCGCCTGAGCTCGTTCTTCATGGTGGTGAATATCAAGGAGTAATCAGTGGGTGGTTGTTGTTGCTCCATGTCTCTCTTGATGCCCTGCAAAAGGTTAATAACAAGAAGAAATAGTGCAAATATATCCTCACTTCACTCCCTTAGTGTATCACTCTCGCTTGTATTTGTCTCTCAAGACACTCATTAAACAATCTTACCTAATGCCTTTACCTGTTGGTTTAGGTGGATGAGAAATGCTGCTCAAGTCCAATAGTCGTCACCGACTTTTTCCACAAGAGTAATCACGAGTGTAAAACACAAATGTGGATGGAAAATGAGGTGAAATGGACGAATTTGGAGGGGAGGTAGTGGCGGACAGCAAGGGGGTGCGCCAATGTGAACAAAAAGGACAAGAAACCCTAGTTTCCTAAAAGATAGGAGTAGATTCCTAAAATGTAGGAGAGAAGGTAGGGAAGTAGCCTAGAAACAAGGAGTTATCCAAGTGTTTTACTTAGTTTCCTAAAGTGATTTTTTGGAAAACAAGTTATGTTTGGAAACTCTTTTAGGATTCCTTTCTTGAATCACTTTAGAACCTTCCAAATCCCTCTACAAGTGGACTAGCAAGTCAGATTTGTTTTCTACTTGTCCATCAAATTTTCCAGCTTGTATTTCTCCTCCAAGATTCTCTCACCAAGGTCGGTTGGAACTCTTTAAAGTTCCCTAAGGCAGCCGACTCCTCTAATCACACAAACCAGTTTCGGCTACCCTTCCTTCTTGCGCAACAATCAGGACAGATTTGACTATGGCTTCGCGGCAAGAAGATTCAAGCGACCTCACACAAACTACACCTCCACGGGTTGCTCAAGATTCCTCCAAGAAGTTTACTCCTAGGCCAAGGAAGCCCTTCACCACCGCAAGAGAGTATAGGAAGTTCAAGTTTTCAAGAAACAAGGTCAAGAAATCCAAGAACCTCAAAGGGTGGTTCAAGTGATCAAGGCTCAAGGTGATCAAGAATTCCAAGAAGAGGTAGGCCAAAACTTTTGAGTTTCTTTCTTTTAGTTTGTTCAAATTTTCTGGTTGGTTTAGAAACAATATGTAATGGTTGTTTTCTTGGCAATAAAAGAACCAAGTTCTTCCTCTTTCTTGTTCGGCCATTTGTTCCACCCGAATTGCCTTCTTCTTTTCCTTTTCGATTCTATTTTTTTTTTGACTGAAACAACAACACAAATACTCGGCTGAAGTAGTAAAAAATTCCAGAAATAATGTCAGCCCTCAACTCGCAATAACGCACAACCCAAGTCCCTCAAGAACTAGCAAGATACTCTTCAAGAATTTCAAGAACTTCTAGGTAGTAACCAAGAACTTCAAGAAACTCTAAAAATCTGGTAGGCTCTCTTCAAGATTCCCAACCCCAACAAGTTTTAACCAAAAGTCAGTTTAGGAAATTAATAAAACAACTTGGATGACTCATGTAGCAACTTGGACAGATTTGGAAGCAAGAAGAAACCCTAGCCGCAAATTGGAAAGCCCTAGCCGCAAATTGGAAAACCCTAGCCGCGGCTACTAGAACTTCCCTTTGTTTCCTTGTTGAACACGGACAGATTGTAGACAACAACAATACACGACTTTGGACAGAAGTTGGACACAAACACGGTCAGGTTGTCAAGGCAACAAACGATGCATGCATGGACAGATTTGATCCAAAACAAGCGACACAATTACGGATAGATTTAGAAGCAACAACGTGGTGCAAAACGGCCAGAAATTTGGCACAACAAAAGGAGACTCCACGGTCAAAATACTTCGGACAGCAATACACAAAGAATAAGGGCAGAATTGAACAACAAGACACGACAGAATTGACGCAACAAGACACAAAAATTGCGGACAGATTTTTTTTTTTCTCAATGAAAAACGGCGCAACAAGGATACAACTATACGAACAGAAATTTTTTTTTTTAAAACAAGGCAGCGGAAACAAGGAAAACTAAGACAAAACTACGGATATAACGGAAGATACCTCCACCAAAGCTCTGAAGCCAACTGATATGGTCCTCGATCAACTTGTTTCGAGACACGTAGCACGTTTGCCCAAGGATCTAGCGAAGTTGTCCAACGCTTGGATTGCGGAACCTGGAATCAAATGGACGACACGATTTGATTATAGGCAGTAGAACGACGACTCCACAGAGGTGGTTACTCTAATAGATAGGTCGGTAGAACAATCTAGGACAAGACGCAAGATTGCTCAAAACCCTTGCCAAAGCAAGTGAAAGGCTCGAATTCTTTCTCAAGAAGAAGAATAAAAAATAACAAACTTTTATTGATAAAACGTCTACCCTTAATGCTTACAAAGCAAGCCTTTATATAGGCAAGACTAAGGAAACCCTAATATCAAAACCCTAATATCGACTAGCTAGTTGGTCGGCCACTCCTTGGACAGGGTGGGCCGATCCATGGACTCAATCAAAGGGCCTAGGGGTTCGGCCATCCTCCAACAAAAAGGTGGGCCGAATCCATGGCTAACAAAAGGACTAATCTAACTTAAGACTCCTAACACTAAGGCCTAATCGGCCATGGGCCGCTTGGGCTCTTCACGGGCTCTTTTCGCGGGTTTGGATCATCAGGTAGACAACTGGGTTATCACCTTCCAAACCTTCAATATCTCGATGAACCCCTTGTTGGTCTTGAACATTCCGCACAAGGGCTTGGAGTGATTCCTTGAATTGCTTAGCCCGTGCACGTGTGACTGGGCCCAATGGTACTCGAACTGGGTCATTACGCGGGCCGAGGTCCGTGCACACATCATTGATCTAAACAAACATCTCCCTTAAGATATTCTCGAATAACTTTTCTTTTATTGTAAAGATCATCAAGGGATAATAGAACTGCTTGTTTGATCTGTCCGGGTGTCAGATTTAAGATAGATCCATATTTATTATGGATATACATTTCTGCACCATCTGCAAGAGATTTTGGAAGTGAACTGATAAATGCCTGTTTGAGATTGATATCTGCACCAAGAGAATAAAACAACTTAGTCATCTTTTTAAAATGTTTATTTATATCACGCCTATCATAAGATAAACATTTCATCTGGAAGAATTCCTTTCTTTTCATCTCCTGGCTTTCTCTGACATTACCAATAAACGTCAAATGTAATAGGTTGATGTTTTCCATGAAATCTTGTCTAGTTAGGAAAAGCATCTTGTCTGCATCTCCAAGTGTTGTCCACCAATTCTTTAAAATTCCTGATAAGTGAGCTGTAAAAACAGATAGAATTTCGAAATGAGATTCTTCAGTAAGATTTTGGGCAAGCATCGAAGCATGAAAATCTTGGAATTTTGCTTCCCACTCTTCAAGAGGAATTTTATCAATTGTAAACAGAGGTACTCCCTTAGATTTAGGAAAACTAGTTCTCCCCGATCTATCTTGTGATGTTTCTCCTTCTTCATCTTCATCATCATCAAGATGAACTACTTCAGGTGCATCAGCCATTTAAATTGTGGGAATTTTTTCTATTTCTTCATCAGATGATTGGTCAGAGTTAGAGAAAGTGTTGTCTGAACTTTGAGTATCATCTGAAGTATGTGAAGAAATATCTTCTTCCGTCGAATCAGATTCTTCAGAAAAATTAGGTTCTTCTGCATAGGTAGAAATATATGGAACTGATTCATCATGGAATTCATGTAGCATAGATGAAAGAGGATTATCATAGACCTTTGTAGCTTCATTTGCTTTAATTTCTTGTTCAAGAGAGAAAACAGGATTAGTATGCACATTGTACATTAATGAAGATGGTGGTTCTTCTGCAATCTGTTTGTCTTTCCTTTTTTTTTCTTCTTCAGCCTGTTTTTGTTCTTTTTCAGCAAGCTTTCTTGCTTTCTCAGCATCCTTTTGAATTTGTTTATTTCTGCGATATTCTCGTAAAACTTCACCAATATCAAAAGGTTTTGAAACTTGTGGCTGTTGATCTGGAAAGAAAACAGAAGGGGATGGTGTTGTCACACTACCAAAGTAGAAAGGTGTAGGCCAGTTTCTGATAGGCGTTGCCCCTAAGGCTGGACTTACCTTGGGAGGAGGTGTTGTTTTATTCTCTTGGTGCAGATATCAATCTCATACTTGAATAGAGAGCAGTGTCTTGAAAAAATTGCAGGTTACCAACAAGATATTGTATGTTTTTCTGAGTTTCTTAATCCTTGGTTATACAGTATTGTTAGTAGACAAATTAAATAGATTTATTGTATCATCGTTTTTCTGTTCTTTGTACTGCAGAGCGTATACAAAAAGATAAAGAAAATTTCGAAAAGAAAGTTGTTATTAATAAATATTTGAGTATTAGTCTTGTTTAATTTATGGCTTCTTCTTCTAATTCTTCTACTATCACTACTGCTAGTGGTTTAGAAATAAAAGCAGTAAATAGTAATAAGCTAGATTATTTGTATGAAGTTTCTATTGAGCCAGAGGTGGTTAACCCTACCTCTATTCCTGTAATAAATCCATATAATGCTTTTGGTAAACAATCTTTTTCTCCTACTCGTATAATAAAATCATTAATCAGATCTCATCCCAAAGGAGTTAAAGAATATATTCAGGCATCAAAAGCTGATCAGCACCTGATTCCTGCTACCAGCAAAGAACAATTCAAAACTTTGCATATTCCAACTGATTTTCCTATGCAATGGAAGCAACAAGGATATACCCATATACACTTTGGAGCAATCAAGATTTCCCTATCATTCCATGGAAGGAAAGGACTTCCAGTAGTTGCTCGAGTAGCACTACTTGACACAAGATTCAAACAATACCAGCATGCTTGTATAGCAACAACAGAAACAACTCTTAATGCTGGAACTATTTTTGTTACTCTCTTTCCTAATTTTAATATGTCCTTAGCAGATTCACATCTGCTAGATGCTCTTAAAGTGCAGGTACAAATCATAGGAGTTTTTCAAACCCTATATTGATATCCCTAAATTATACCTGATTCAAGGAGAAGAAATTTTTCTACAAAAAGCTCAACTCCAACAAATTCATATTCAGATTATTCAAGAATCATCTCATCAAATCATCAAGAGTTTTTACAAAAGTGTGATAATCCCTTGTGGGAAAACCCTGATTTTTATATCCGACTTCTTTTAAAAAAGAATGAGAATATAAATCCTACAAAGGCTAGTCATTCAGGAATGAATCCTGATGATACCAAACTTGCAGATCAAGAATGTCAAGAACTCCTGAAGTTTGGTCTTGTTGAGATTTCTCATTCTCAATGGGCATGTCAAGCATTTTATGTGAATAAGAGATCTGAGCAGGTAAGAGGGAAAATGAGATTGGTAATTAATTCTCAATATTTTCCTACTTGATGATAAATTTCCAATTCCCAACAGATTTACACTCTTTACTCAGATATCCAAAGCAAAATGGTTTTCTAAATTTGCTTTGAAATCTAGATTTTGGCAGTTGGGAATTCATCCTGAAGATAGGCACAAAACTGGTTTTTGTATCCCAAATTATCATTTTCAATGGAAGGTTATGCCTTTTGGTCTTAAAACGGCACCTTCTATTTTCCAAAAAGCCATGATAAAGATTTTTCAGCCTATCTTACATTCTGCTTTAGTTTGTATTGATGACATACTTCTTTTCAACAATACTTTTGAAGAACATCTCAGATTGCTTAAAGATTTCCACAACATTGTTTAGCAATATGGGATTATGCTTTCTGAAAAGAAAATGTTTTTGGCAAAGCAAGAAATTTCATTCCTTGGCATGAAAATTGCTAATGGAACATGTACACCTGAACAACATGTTGGACACTCTGTCAAGGATTCCTGAAGAAAATCTTTCAAAAACCCAGGTTCAGCAATTCCTTGGTATTGTCAACTATGTACGGGAATTCATTCCCAAAGCAGCCAAGCATATTAGTCCTCTGACTAAAATGCTAAGAAAGATACCCCCTCCTTGGGGATATTCTCAAACCCGAGCAATCCAAAATTTGAAAGAAAAACTTCAACAGCTTCAGACACTTTATATCCCTTCTCAAGGGAAGAAGATTCTTCAAACTGATGCCAGTGACAGATATTGGGGAGCAATTCTTCTTGAAGAAGATGAACATGATGTGTGCACGAGTCTCGGGCCACACAATGACCCAGTCCGAGCCCCATTGGGCCCAGTCACACGTGCACGGGCCAAGCTCTTCAAAGAAACACTCCAAGCCCTGGTTAGAGTCATCCAAGACCAACATGGAGTTCACAAAGATATTGAGGGCTTGGAGAGAGACAATCGAGTCATTTACACCATGATCCAAGCCCATGAAGACTCAAGTGGGCCTCCAAGAGGATCGGCCGAATAGGGCCTTAGTCCTAGTACTTGTTAGATTGGATTAATTTGTCTTCATAGGTCATTGGGCCGGCCCATCTTGAACACCAAGATGGTCGAACTCCTTTCCATTGTTTCCTTAGGGTTTTTTTGGTCAACCTTTAGCCTATAAATAGGCTTGCTTTGTAAGGTTTTAGGGTAGACGTTTTATCAATAAAGTTTGCATATTTTTTGATTCTTCTTGAGAGAGAGATTCGACCCTTTACTTGCTTTGGCAAGGGCTTTGAGCAATCTTGTGTCTCGTCCTAGATTGTTTTACCGACCTATCCCGTGGAGTATCCACCTTCCTACCGTCTTGAATCAAATCATGTCATCCGTTTGGTTCTAGATCCCGCAATTCCAAGCGTTGGACATCCTCGCTAGATCCTTGGGCAAACGTGCTACGTGTCTCGAAACGAGTTGATCGAGGAACGTATCAGTTGGCTTCAGAGCTTTGGTTGAGGTATCTTTCGTTATATCCATTGTTTTTGTTCTTGTTTCGTCTAGCTTCCGTGTTTTCCGCTGCCTTGTTCTATTCCAAAAACAAAATTCTGTCTGTATAGTTTCTTGTCGTGAGAGTCGTTATTCCTAATCTGTCCGGAGTCCTTTGTCGTTCTTGTTGTGTCAATTTCTGGTCGGTATTGTGTTCCCAAATCTGGCCGTAACTTGTTTGTTTTGAGTCTTGAATTGTTCGTCAAATCAGTCCGTAACCTTGTCCATTGTTTTGTGTCAAAAGCTGTCCGTAGTTGTGTACGTCTGTGGAGTCAAGAAATTCTGTTTCCAGCGAACCAAACCTGCCATTGCTAGTCTACATCGTGTCAAAAAATAAAAAATAAAAATTGTCGCGGTTGTTTGTTGCGGTTTGTTGTCCAAAATCTGTTCGCAAGTTGTCTTGGTCTTGAGTCGTTGTTATCATCAAATCAGGCCGTAGTCTTACTCAGCTTTACCCAAAATCTGTCCAAGCCGCAGCCATAGCCGAAGCAAGAAGCCAACAAGAAGGTGGCGGCTAGGGCTTCCCTCTTGGCGGCTAGGGTTTCTATCCTTGCGGCTAGGGTTTTGTTATTTGTCTCAAATCTGTCCAAGTGTTACGTGTTCCACCCAAGTTGTTTTAGTTAGTTTTCTAAACTGATTTATGGTTTAAAACTGGTTGGTGTTGTGAACCTTGAAGGAAAATTACAAGAATTCTAGGTTTCTTGAGTTTCTTGAAATTAATCTTGAAGCTCTTGGAAGTCCTTGATAAGATCTTGGAGTTTTGGGGCTGTGATTGTCGTAAAGTAGGGGCTGACCAGATTTGATTTTGTTATTTCGGCCAAGTTGTTGGATTGTTCTTGAGTGAAAAGAAAAAAAAAAGGAGAAACGAAAGAGAAAAGAGAAAGGCAGTCGGGTAGCAAGAAAACCAAGAAGGAAAACCGTACTTTCTATTGTCCAAATCTGTCTTATTGCATCTTATACCACCCAAACCAGAAATTACATCAAGAAGGAGAAAAACAAAAAAAAAAAAAAAGAAAAGAAATTCAAAAGTTTTGACCTACATCTTCTTGAAATTCTTGATCACTTTGAGCCTTGATCACTTGAACAACCCTTTCTTGAGGTTCTTGATCATCTTGAGCCTTAAAGACTTGCACCTCGCTTCGAATAAAAAGTTTTTTGTACGCTCTTGCATCCATACGTGGTTTTTTTGGCTTAGGAATAAACTTCTTGGAGGAGTCTTGAGCAACTTGTGGGAGTGTAGTTTGCGTAAGGTCGCTTGAACTTTCTTGCCGCGAAGCCATAGCCAAATCTGTCTGGGTTATCTTGTGAAGAAAGAGGGCCGAATTACCTTGTCTTGAGGGAGGCAGGGGGTGAATTTGTTGAGAAGAGAGTGCGGCTGTGGGAGGAGTTTTAATAAGAGAATAGCCGACCTTAGTGAGAGAATTTTGGAGGGAGAAAGCTGGAAATTTTCGGTTGGCATAGGGGGACTCCAAAATCTGATTTGCTAGCCTACTTGGGAGGGGATTTGGAAGTTTCCAAAGGTTGTGCAAGAAATGTGTTCCAAAGAGTTTTCAAAACCAACTTGTTTTCCAAATCAATTTAGGAAACTAAGTAAAATACTTGGATAGCTCCTTGTTCCACTTGGACAATTTCCTATTTTGTCTCCTTGCTTTAAGGAACCATCCCTACTTTCCCTCCTATGTTTTAGGAACCACTCCTACATCTTAGGAAATCTAGGGTTTCCTTCCTTAGCAATAATTCCAAATCTGCCCGCCGCCCATAAACCTCTCAATTTTCGTCCACTCCATCTACAAATCTCCCCGAATTAAGCCTTGCATTCTCGAAAACTCGTGTGGATACATTGGTGACGATTATTGGACTTGAGCAAGATTTCTCAACTACCTAATCCAACAGGTAAAGGTACTTGGTAAGTCTACTAGGAGTGTTTTGAGTGCTATGCACGAGCGTGAGTGATACACTAAGGGAGTGAAGTGAGGACACATTTGCACTATTCTTTGTACTACTAACCTTTTGCAGGGCGTAAGGAGAGACATGGAGCAAGATCAACAACCACCTTCCAAGGACTATTCTCTGTTGTTCACCGGCATGAGGCATGAGCTCAAACGCATTAGTGAGCAACAAATGGAGGAGTTGCACACCCGGTTTGACGAACTCGCCAAGAGTCTCACCCCAGGCTCTCGTTCTGGATCACGCAACCGGAGTAGCCGTGGCCTCAAAGGAGCACTCAGTGAGGACTACTCCGCCAGTGAAGACGACGAGCAACCCGAGAAGCCTCGACGGGACACACCTAAGAACGAACTCAAGGGGCTTAAGATTCAAGTCCCCGCATTCAAAGGCAAAAGTGACCCTGAAACTTACTTGGAGTGGGAAGGGCGTATCGAGATGGTCTTCGACTGCTACGATTACAGTGAGGAACAAAAGGTTAAAGTTGCCACCGTGGAGTTCACCGACTACGCACTAGTCTGGTGGGACCAAGTAAGGACCCATAGGAGGAGGATGAGCGAACCACGTGTTCGGATTTGGCGAGAACTCAAGGCACTGATGCGCAAGCGATTTGTTCCTAGCTACTACAATCGCGATCTCCACTCTAAGCTTCAAACCCTCACTCAAGGTAACATGAGTGTGGAAGACTACTACAAAGAGATCGAGATGGCCATGATGAGGGCCAACATTCAAGAGGACAATGAAGCCACGATGGCTAGGTTTCTTAGAGGTCTCAATCCTGACCTTCAAGAAGCCTTGGAGCTCCAACATTACTTGGACATGCACGACCTTCTAGAACTCGCTATTAAGGCCGAGCGGGGGAAGAAATCAAGACGAGGAGCACGAACTTTCCAATCTTCTAACACCACTTCATGGAGGGACAATCCACCACGAAGAGTGACCCACGAAGTTGGAAGTGCGGCGACACCAACCTCTTCTAACCGAATCCAAGGTAACGCCTCTAACCGCAATTCCTATTCTACCCCTAACAGGGTTTCCGATCCATCCAGATCCACTTCGAAGGCACCGCATGAGACTCCTAAGACTAGGAGTAGGGACATCAAGTGCTTCAAATGCCAAGGGTTTGGACATATTCAGTCTCAGTGTCCAAACCAATGGGTCATGCTCATCACTCACAATGGCGAGATCGTGTCTGATGATGACGATTGTGAGGAGATGCCCAAATTGGTCAAAGACGATTGCCTGGAAGAAGAGTCAGCTGAGGAGGATTGCTCGCCTACCCAAGGAGAAGTAGGGTGCTTGGTGGCACGACGAGTGCTAACCGTCCGCGTTAAGGAGGACGAGCAACTGCAACGCGAGAACCTGTTTTACACCCGCTGTAAGGTAGGAGACAAGGTGTGCAGCCTCATCATCGACGGTGGGAGTTGCACGAATGTGGCAAGCCTACTCATGGTTGAGAGCTTAGGGCTCCCCACTACTAAACATCCACACCCTTATCGCCTCCAATGGCTGAGTGAGGATGGAGAGGTGCAGGTCTTCAAGCAGGTACGCGTTCCCTTTTCCATTGGCACTTACACTGATGAAGTTGTTTGTGACGTCGTGCCTATGCACGCAACCCATGTCATCCTGGGGAGACCCTGGCAATTTGACAAACACGTCACATTCGACGGAAGGGCAAACAAGTACACACTCTTGCATGATGGCAAGCGCAAGGGCCTCACCCCACTTACACCTGCACAAGTGTATGAGGACCAACTTAAGTTGCAAAGAGAGTGTGAGCAAGACCGTCAAAGGAGGAAACTAAAGGCAGTCGACCCTGGCAACGGCTCCACTTCTGCAAGTGAGCCATTGACCACGGGTCAAGGGAGCACACCTAGGGTTACACGTGACAAATCACCCACGACACATACCACTAGGAAGCAAAACATGATTATTAAGGCTAAGGACGTTAGAAAAGTTGTGAATTCTGACCAGCCTGTCCTTCTCATGATTTGCAAACACGTGCTCTTGGATGTTGCTGAGCTCGATAAGGCATTGCCTGCGAGTATGGAAGCTCTCTTGCAGGAATTTGAGAATGTTTTCCCTGACGAGGTCCCTGATGGCTTACCACCCATTCGAGGGATTGAACACCAAATCGACCTCATTCCTGGAGCACCACTACCCAACAAACCTGCTTACCGCATGGGCCCTGAGGAGACCAAGGAGCTTCAAAGGCAAGTTGATGGCCTCTTAGGTAAGGGTTGGGTGAAAGAGAGTCTAAGTCCTTGCGCTGTGCCTGTGATACTAGTCCCCATAAAGGATGGTACTTGGCGCATGTGCACTGACTGTCGGGCTGTAAATGCTATCACTATCAAATATCGTCAACCCATTCCTCGACTTGATGATATGCTTGATGAACTCGACGGTGCTATTATTTTCACCAAAATTGACCTAAGGAGTGGCTATCATCAAATTAGGATGCAAGAGGGCGATGAGTGGAAAACAGCCTTCAAAACCAAACATGGTCTGTATGAGTGGCTAGTCATGCCTTTTGGCTTGACTAATGCCCCTAGCACCTTCATGCGACTAATGAACCATGTTTTGAGACATTTTATTGGCAAGTTTGTCATTGTTTACTTTGATGACATCCTGATCTATAGTCGTAGTGAGCATGAGCACTTAGAGCATGTGAGATTAGTTCTTGAGACACTTCGACAGGCGCGTCTATACGCAAACCTCAAGAAGTGCACCTTTGGTACTAACGAGCTTGTGTTTTTAGGCTATGTGGTAAGTTCGCAGGGCATCAAGGTGGACAAATCCAAGATTGAGGCCATCGAGCAATGGCCAACTCCCACATCCGTCCCTGACGTACGCAGCTTTCTTGGATTGGCGAGCTTTTACCGGCGATTTGTCAAAGATTTTAGCACCATTGCCGCCCCGTTGACCGCCGTGACAAAGAAGAATGACAAGTTCCACTGGGGAGAATCACAAGAACAAGCATTTCTCGCCCTCAAGGACACACTCACCCATGCACCTGTGTTAGCATTACCAAATTTTAACAAGACTTTTGAAATTGAATGTGATGCTTCTGGTGTAGGTATTAGAGCAGTCCTCATGCAAGACAAGAGGCCTTGCGCCTTCTTTAGCGAGAAGTTGGGAGGAGCTACATTAAACTACCCCACGTACGACAAGGAGTTGTACGCATTAGTGAGGGCCTTGGAGACCTGGCAACACTATCTTCGCCCTCGGGAGTTCGTGATACACACTGATCACGAGTCATTGAAGTACCTCAAGGGGCAACCCAAGTTGAGTAAGAGACATGCCAAATGGGTAAGCTTCATTGACACCTTCTCTTATGTCATTAAGTATAAGACTGGCAAAACGAATGTGGTAGCTGATGCCTTATCACGTAGACATTCCTTGCTTGCCTTTCTTGATGCCAAGTTACTAGGGTTCGAAATGGTTAAGGAACTCTACACAAATGATCATGACTTTGGTGATATCTATGCTGCTTGTGTTAAGAACCCGCATGGAAAGTGCTTCTTGCATGATGGATTTCTATTCCATGTAGATAAACTGTGTGCCTAATTCTTCCATTCGTGATCCTTTGATTCGAGAGGCACATAGTGGTGGTCTCATGGGCCACTTTGGCATTGCCAAGACTCTGGCCATGTTACAAGAGCACTTTTACTGGCCCCATACGCGTAGAGATGTTGAACGCTTGGTTGGTAGGTGTGCTACCTGTCACAAGGCAAAGTCTAAGACAAACCCATATGGTTTGTACTCCCCATTACCTACCCCTCACCATCCTTGGGTTGACTTGTCTATGGACTTTGTACTAGGGTTGCCTAGATCACCACGGGATAATGATTCCATATTTGTGGTGGTTGATAGATTTTCTAAAATGGCTCATTTTATTCCTTGTCACAAAACTGACGATGCATCTCATATTGCTAATCTATTCTTCAAAGAGATTGTCCGTCTGCATGGCATGCCTAGGACTATTGTTAGTGACAGAGATGTGAAGTTCCTGAGTTACTTTTGGAAGACTTTGTGGTCCAAACTGGGCACTAGGTTATTATTCTCCACCACTAGTCATCCACAAAGTGATGGACAAACTGAAGTTGTCAATCGCACACTTGGCACTTTACTTCGGGCCTTGATTAAAAAGAATCTTAAGTCTTAGGAGGAGTGCTTGCCTCATGTTGAATTTGCCTACAATCGAACTGTGCATAGTGCAACACAATATTCTCCCTTTGAGATTGTTTATGGCTTCAACCCTCTGACCCCCCTAGATTTGTTGCCCTTACCTTCCTCTGAGCACACAAGCTTAGATGGGAAAAAGAAAACTGACTTTGTGCGCAGGTTACATGAAGCCGTGCGAGCAAACATTGAGAAGCGTACGCAGCAATACATCCAGCAAGCCAACAAGCACCGTCGCAAGATGATTTTTGAGCGTGGAGATTGGGTTTGGCTACACTTGCGGAAAGAGCGATTCCTCAAGCAATGTCAAAGCAAATTATCCCCAAGAGGTGATTGACCATTTCGAGTACTCCAAAGAGTCCATGACAACGCATACAAGTTGGAGCTACCTAGGGAGTACAATGTTAGTGCGACCTTTAACGCCGCGGACCTAAGTCCATTTCTTGACGAGGAGGATCCAGATTTGAGGGCAAATCCTTCTCAAGAGGAGGGGACTGATGTGTGCACGAGTCTCGGCCCACGCAATGACCCAGTCTGAGTCCCATTGGGCCCAGTCACACGTGCACGGGCCAAACTCTTCAAAGAAACACTCCAAGCCCTGGTTAGAGTCGTCCAAGACAAACATGGAGTTCACAAAGATATTGAGGGCTTGGAGAGAGACAATCGAGTCATTTACACCATGATCCAAGCCCATGAAGACTCAAGTGGGCCTCCAAGAGGATCGGCCGAATAGGGCCTTAGTCCTAGTACTTGTTAGATTGGATTAATTTGTCTTCATAGGTCATTGGGCCGGCCCATCTTGAACACCAAGATGGCCGAACTCCTTTCCATTGTTTCCTTAGGGTTTTTTTGGTCAACCTTTAGCCTATAAATAGGCTTGCTTTGTAAGGTTTTAGGGTAGACGTTTTATCAATAAAGTTTGCATATTTTTCGATTCTTCTTGAGAGAGAGATTCGACCCTTTACTTGCTTTGGCAAGGGCTTTGAGCAATCTTGCGTCTCATCCTAGATTGTTCTACCGACCTATCCTGTGGAGTATCCACCTTCATTGGAGTCGTCGTCCTACCGTCTTGAATCAAATCGTGTCGTCCGTTTGGTTCTAGATCCCGCAATTCCAAGCGTTGGACATCCTCGCTAGATCCTTGGGCAAACGTGCTACGTGTCTCGAAACGAGTTGATCGAGGAACGTATCAGAACAGGAAACCAGGCATTGTTGTGGATTTGCAAGTGGAAAGTTTAAAAATTTAGAACAACACTATCATTCCACTTTCAAGGAAATTCTTGCAGTAAAAAATAGTATGAAGAAATTTTCTTTCTTTCTGATATCTCATCATTTCTTGGTTGAAATGGATACGGGATCATTTCCTAAGATGCTGCAATTCCAATAAAAAACAATCCCAAACCCACAACTCTTGAGATGGTCAGCATGGTTTTCACAATATTCCTTTGAAGTTAAACATATCAAAGGAAAGAAAAATATTGTTGCTGATTTCTTTTCCCGAAAAGAGCCAGTTGTTAAACATCCCAAAGAGTTTACCTGTCTCATGTTTACCCCTGTTACTTCAGAACCACCGGATATATATGAAATTCCTTATCCATGGGAAAAGGAAGATATTGAAAGAATCCGAAACCAATATGAATTAGAAATTTTTAGTTCATATGGTGGATCAATTATCAATTCCTTTGGAACAAATCCTGAGTATCCATATTGTCAAATATTCATAGCCAATCCTCATGATTTTCCAAAACCACTTCTATGGTATTTTTGGTGTCTTTGCCACCAATATCATATTTTAATGGAATTTCAAACCCCTTTCTTTAACCAATCTTTAAATCCAAACCTCCAGGTTTTCTTACAATGGTTTCGACCATTAACTTTTTTGATGTGAGACGGATCTAGACGAACACCAAGTTGGGATGATTGGCGGAACTTTGACCCTTCTAGAATCACGAGCCACGAACTAAGGAGATTCCTTAACCCACGACTAGCAAATTTAGTGAACCAAAAGTATGGATAGACGAACGCCACAATCAAGGAGACTACTTGATTGATAAGTTCAATGAACAGCTTGAGATTAATTCTCAAGTATTCAAAGGAAATTCTCTTGAGGCAAGAGAGAGTGAAATAACTCACATATATTTTATAAAATCTGAATTCCCTTTAATGAATGAAAACCTAGGCTATATATAGCCTTACAGGACTCAAACCCTAGCATGTCCAATGGACGACCTTGCCCTTCATTAAGGGCGAAAATGTCTAACAACTAATTGACTAAAATTAAGACTCCAAATTCGGCCAAAGTGAAGTGAAAATTGACCGAAATTATTAATGCTAACAAACAACTAATAATGGAAACTAAAACCTTAATTAGCAAGCTAGTACTCCGCGAACTAGTCTTTACTTGAATCTTCCAATTTCCCATGTGCTTGAATGGAATGGGCCTTGGTCTCTATATTCTCATCATTCCCCTCCTCTTAAAGGCGATTTGTCCCCAAATCATGACTCTTCTTACAAAACAAAGGTGATGAGAGCATGTGTATAGTCACCAAGCAGCCTGCATGTCGCCTTCTCAAGCGAAGAAAGATCAAGACACCCTTGTGGGACACCAGGAAAACTTGTGGTGGTGGTAGATACATGTTGCGGACAGCAAGAGTTCCATGATAATGGCTACACAAGTGACGTCTCAAGCCTATGGGTGGACCGTGAGCGGACGCCCGGTGAACCAAGGTTTGGTTGGGCTGCGCGTTGTACGCATCAAGACGTGCAAAAGCGGCATCAAAGGCCATTGTAACCCGACTAGTGCTGGTTGGAACAAGTAGAACTGGTACAGCACAAGGGCTTAGATTCTCTTGAATCCAACCCTTACCAAGCAACTCCTCCACTTGTCGTTGTTGCTCCTTGGTTTCCTCAGGATTGGTCCTATATGGTGCCTTGTTTGGAAGGGAAGATCCAGGAATGAAATCAATTTGATGTTCAATTCCCCTTAATGGAGGCAATCCATTAGGTATATCCTCAGGAAAGACGTCTTGATACTCCTGTAAGAGGTTAGTAATAACACTAGGCAAAGAAGCATCAAGAGCATTAGTGAGTAAGGATTCCTTGCCAAATAAAATAAATAAAACCTGATTAGAATGCAAGGCCTTTCTCACATCTTTCACCTTGGCAAGCATGCTGGGTTTTCTCTCTTGTGCGGGTTCGAAGACCGAATGAGAGTGATCCAACTTGCTTGAAGAAGGGTCGGCCAACACTAATTTCTTAGCTTTGGCGTTGTCCTTCTTGGTGGTAGCATGCAAGTCATACTCTTTTTGTAGACTAACTTGATCCTCATGTACTTGTTGAGGTGTAAGAGGTGCAAGTGTAATCTTTTTACAATTATGCATAAAAGAGTATTTGTTCAAGAAACCATCAAAAGTGACTCTTTTGTCAAATTGCCAAGGACGCCCTAAGAGTATATGTGCAGCTTGCATTGGTACTACATCACACATAACATCATCTTCATACCTACCAATGCGAAAAGTAACCAGAACTTGTTTAAGAACACGTACCTCTCCACTGTTGTTTAACCACTGAAGCTTGTAGGGACGGGGGTGCTCACTAGTTGGCAAGTTTAGTTTCTCCACCATCAATGCACTAGCAACATTAGTGCAACTTCCGGGGTCAATCACCAAGCTGCATACCTTGTTGGTCACATGGCACCTAGTGTAAAAGATGTTGTCACGTTGAAGTTCATCTTTACTAGCTTGCGTAGCTAGTGCCCTTCTTGCTACCAATCCAACTTTGTCTTGAGTTGGAACTTCCTCTATCTCATCTTCCTCTTCAACCAAGGAAGGCATGTCTTTGTACTCCTCCTCTTCATCATCAGTGACAATGTCTCCATTTGGTAGCACAAGCATGGTTCTTGGATTTGGACATTGGCTTGCAATGTGCCCAATTCCTTGACACCTCCAACATTTGGTGTCACGATTCCTAGGTTTTGAAGTTTCAATTGTTGGTTTTGAAACAACCTTGGAGTCGGCTTTAGTAAAAGGTGGCCGTGAGCTTGACCCTTGATCTTGCTTCGGCTTTGGAGTGGTCCAAGTATTCGAACCTCTCTCTTCCCTGCTAGGCTGGAATGGTCGAGTAAATGTTTGTGGATGAGGGTTAGAATTTCTGGTTGTACCCCTCCTCTTGAGCCTTTGCTCAATCTTGATAGCCTTCTCCACCATATCTTCAATCTCCACATAGTATTGAAGCTCCAGTTGATCGGCTATTTCAACCCTCAGACCATTGAGAAATCTTGCCATTGTAGCCTCTCTATCTTCTTGAATATCAGCTCTTAACATGGAGATTTCCATGTCCTTGTAGTAGTCCTCAACTGAGCGTTGACCTTGTGTCAAGGTTTGAAGTTTTTGGTACAAGTCTCTATGGTAGTGACTTGGTACAAATCGCTTCTTCATCAATCTCTTGAGCTCAATCCAAGTGGTTATAGGTGGTTCTCCACACCTTCTCCGGCTTGTAACCACTTGTTCCCACCAAACTATGGCATAGTCGGTGAATTCTACTACGGCAAGTCTCAATTTTTGTGCATCGGTGTAGTCATTACAATCGAATACTAGCTCCACTCGACTTTCCCATTCAAGGTATGTATCCGGATCAGATTTGCCTTGGAAAGGAGGAATCTTCATCTTAATCCCCTTGATGGCGTCACCGATTGCTCTTGTGTTTCGCTTTGGTCTCCGTTGCTCGTATGCCTCATGTTCCGAATCGGCATTGGAGTCACTAGATTCCCCCAGGGTGGATTTTCCCCTAGATTTCCTAGAAGAAGCTCTAGACGAACTTAGTTGATCAATTTGCTCATGGATTGTTTCCAACCTTTGGTCAAATCTCCTCTGCATTTCCTTCCACATATTATCCATTTTAAGTGATAACTGAGCAATGGTAATTTCATGTTCCTGAGACATGGTGAAACCTGCAAAACTTGACAAATTGTTAGTAGAAAATGCCTCACTTGCTCCCTTAAGTGTTTCACTCCTCTCGTGTTTTCACTCAAGTGTGTATGGCACTCTAATGCTCTCACCAATTCACTTCTCAAACCACTTGTTTGTTTCCTTTGAAGAAATCAGAAATTTTCTCAAGGAAGTTCAATCAAACTTTAATCAATATAGCTCCCAATTGTATCAAAGGAACAAGGAAACAAAAAGTAGAAATGGAAAGCTCAAGTAATGAATAAGGAATGGAAGAGGAAAAAATTGATGTACAAAGAAAAAGAAAGTCCAAGTACGATGATGGAGTTCCCAAGTGCTTTACTTAATTGCCCAATTGATTTTTGGAAACAAGTTAGGTGTTGGACTTATTTGGAAATTTCCTTAAAGTCGGCTAACCAAACAGAATTATTACCAAAATTTTTCCAGATTCCCTCTCCAAAAACCTTCCTAAAGTCGGCTATAACAAATCAGAATTTGGTAGCTAAAAAAATTTCCAGATTTCTGCTCCTTTTAAACCTTCCAAAGTCGGCTGCAAAACAGAATTTGGTAGCTTCCTAACCGCTGAAAATTTCCAGATTTGTTACCTTATCAAATCAGAATAGCTTCCACGAAAAAAATTCCAGATTTCTTGTCTTTTTAAATTCCCCTCAAAGTCGGCTGGAATTTCCTAAAAATTTTTCCAGATTTGGTAGCTTCCTAACCCCAAAATTTTCCAGAATTGCCTCTTCTTAAATCCCCTCAAAATTTTCGTCCCTTACTCTTCCTCAAGAACAACAATTCGGCCCTCCCCTCTTTGCTCCACACAAGGACAGTTTTTTTTTTGACGCTTGGTGCTAAACAATGGCTTCACAAGATGACGCAAGCAACGTCACCCAAGAATACTCCAAGCGGCCTGCTCAAGAAACTCCCAAGAGGTTTACTCCTAAGCCAAGAAAGCCCCGTATGGATGCAAGGACGTACAAGAAACTGTTTATACGTAGGGAAGTGCAAATCTTCAAGAATCAAGATGGTCAAGATCCTCAAAAGACTCAACGGGTGATACAAGTGATCAAGACCCAAGGTGTGCAAGATTTTCAAGAGGAGGTTGGTCAAAACTTTTGAGTATGCTTTTCTTGATGTAATTTTCTGGTTTGTTGGAACAATTGCAATAAGACAGAATTGGCAAATAAAAGTGCGGCTTCCTCCTTTGTGGTTTGTCACCCGAATGCCCTTTTTTTTTTCTTTTTTTTTTTTTGACTCTAAGAACACACAATTACTCGGCTGTTCTTGGGTAAAATTCCAGAATTTAATGTCACTCCAATGTTCTCCTTCAATCCTCCAATAACTATCAAAACATGTATCAAAATTTTGAGACTTCAAGATTAGTCTCAAGAAACTCAAGAATCCCTAGATTATTGTAGTTCCTCTTCAAGATTCCAACTCCAAACAAGTTTAACCACAAAAATCAGTTTAGGAAATTAATGAAAACAACTTGGTGGAATAAACTAAAGTTTGGACAGATTTGGCAAGAAACTCGCGCCCAAGGAAACCCTAGTTGCAAGTGAAAACCTTAGCCGTCGCAGAATTTTTTTTTTTTTTTTTATATTTAAACAGAATATGCAACGAACAAAACACGGCTACACTTGAAGGCAGGCTTCAAGACAGAATCACACAACAAGTAATGCACGAAGTGGACACGAAGCAAAAGAAATCAAAGAGTGACTCAACAAGACAACAAAGGCGGACAGATTTTTTTTTTTGTAATAACAATCGGACTTGACACAAAGGAAGACACGACCAGAATTGCAAAATAAAATTGACTAGAAAGCTTACGAACAAACTCAACGGGATATACTTGATGTCGTCGACTAGCTCTGGATACCAACTGATGTGAGACGGATCTAGACGAACACCAAGTTGGGATGATTGGCGGAACTTTGACCCTTCTAGAATCACGAGCCACGAACTAAGGAGATTCCTTAACCCACGACTAGCAAATTTAGTGAACCAAAAGTATGGATAGACGAACGCCACAATCAAGGAGACTACTTGATTGATAAGTTCAATGAACAGCTTGAGATTAATTCTCAAGTATTCAAAGGAAATTCTCTTGAGGCAAGAGAGAGTGAAATAACTCACATATATTTTATAAAATCTGAATTCCCTTTAATGAATGAAAACCTAGGCTATATATAGCCTTACAGGACTCAAACCCTAGCATGTCCAATGGACGACCTTGCCCTTCATTAAGGGCGAAAATGTCTAACAACTAATTGACTAAAATTAAGACTCCAAATTCGGCCAAAGTGAAGTGAAAATTGACCGAAATTATTAATGCTAACAAACAACTAATAATGGAAACTAAAACCCTAATTAGCAAGCTAGTACTCCGCGAACTAGTCTTTACTTGAATCTTCCAATTCCCCATGTGCTTGAATGGAATGGGCCTTGGTCTCTATATTCTCATCATTTTTGGTCTGGATTATTCTCAACCAATTCCAAATACACCATTTTCCAGTTTTATAGACCTTGTCATTTAATAAAAAACAAGTTTCAATCCCTTCCAAGTGCAGTTCTCTATAAGGAAATGACCCATACTATTTTAGACCTTGATGAAGAGTATCAGGAAGCACAGAGATATTTTTTCCAAGAAAACAGATGTATTCCACCTGAAATTTGGCTAGGAGAATATGGATCATGGAATTATCATTCTAGTCATCCTCACTGGACTAAAGTAAAGCGAGCCAAAAAGGAATACCAAAATAAAATGAATGATACAATAATGCAAGATGCACAGGATCCAAATGAAAGTGAACTCAACTTCTGCTACATCTTCTTATATTTTCAAAAACCGTCCAGATTATCAAAGATTGGAAAATAAAAGGAGAAACAGAAGATCTCATCAAGACAACATTGAACTATACAACATTACTGACCCTGACACCACACCATCAGAGACCCCTGATGAAGACCGTGATTGGATGTGGGCTGATGCTGATATTGATAGGTCCCCTTAATAAATTTTGATTATGTTGTTTGTTTTTTTGAAAGGCCATTTCCTCTGAAACGCTAATGTACTGTTTTGAAAGGCCGTTTGTGTTACGTTGTTTGCTTTTCTGAAAGGCCATTTCCTCTGAAAGGCCAATGTACTATTTTGAAAGGCCGTTTGTACTCAAAGGCCAAGTTTGTTGTATAAATAGATGAGACCATCCATTTGGAAGGATCATCTAAGTTTTATCAAAATAAAAGTCTAGTTTGTTACCTCTTATGGCAACCTAATGATGTGTACACGGACCTCGGCCCGCGCAATGACCCAGTTCGAGTACCATTGGGCCCAGTCACACTTGCACGAGCTAAGCAATTCAAGGAATCACTCCAAGCCCTTGTGCGGAATGTTCAAGACCAATAAGGGGTTCATCGAGACATTGAAGGCTTGGAAGGTGATAACCCAGTTGTCTACACGATGATCCAAGCCCGCGAAGAGAGCCCGTGAAGAGCCCAAGCGGCCCATGGCCGATTAGGCCTTAGTTTTAGGAGTCTTAAGTTAGATTAGTCCTTTTGTTAGCCTGGATTCGGCCCACCTTTTGTTGGAGGATGGTCGAACCCCTAGGCCCTTTGATTGAGTCCATGGATCGGCCCACCCTGTCCAAGGAGTGGCCGACCAACTAGCTAGTCGATATTAGGGTTTTGATATTAGGGTTTCCTTAGTCTTGCCTATATAAAGGCTTGCTTTGTAAGCATTAAGGGTAGACGTTCTATGAATAAAAGTTTGTTATTTTCGATTCTTCTTCTTGAGAGAGAATTCGAGCCTTTCACTTGCTTTGGCAAGGGTTTTGAGCAATCTTGCGTCTTGTCCTAGATTGTTCTACCGACCTATCCATTAGAGTGACCACCTCTGTGGAGTCATTGTTCTCCCGCTTCTTTGTCAAGTCGGTTAAAGGACTGGCTAGTTTGAAAAAGTCTTTAATGAAACGTCGGTAATATCCCGCCAACCCTAGAAAACTACGAATCTCCGTGGGATTTTCTGGCCTCTTCCAATTGGTCATGGCCTCTACTTTCGTTGGGTCAACCGAGATGCCCTCATGAGAAATTACGTGCCCTAAAAAAGAGATTTTCTCCAACCAAGACTCACATTTACTGAACTTAGCGTACAATCGATGCTCTCTTAGGGTTTGGAAAATGACTCTTAGGTGCTGCTCATGCTCCCCACGAGTGTTGGAGTAGACCAGGATGTCGTCGATAAAGACAACGATGAATCGATCCAGGTAGGGCTTAAAAACCCTATGCATTAAATCTATAAAGGCGGCCGGGGCATCGGTCAGTCCAAAGGGCATAACTGCGAATTCGTAGTGCCCATATCTCGAGTTGAAAGCAGTTTTCAGAATATCTTCCTTCCTAATCAACAGTTGGTAATACCCCTGTCGAAGATCTAATTTCGAGAAGACCACTGCTCCTTGCAACTGGTCGAACAACTCATCAATATGGGGCAGTGGATACTTATTTTTAATCGTCACATTGTTTAGCCCCCGATAGTCTATACACATTCGCAGATTCCCGTCCTTCTTCTTCACAAACAATACAGGGGCTCCCCAAGGAGACCCACTCTCTTGAATGAACCCCCGCTCCAAAAGGTCTTGTAACTGCAATTTCAGCTCCTTGAGTTCCGCAGGGGCCATCCGATACGGGGTTTTTGAGATGGGTGACATTCCCGGTAACAGGTCGATTTGAATTCTATCTCTCTCTCTGGAGGTAGGGTTACTAACTCATCGGAAAAAACATCGGGAAAAACGCCCTTTGTATTTACCTAATTTTCCAGCCATTTTGGCTTCATTATTTTTTTCTCATTCAAGCCCAAGTTTATACACAACACAAATGCATTTCAATAGCCGTTCCATAGGCTCAAGACAATACAAGGACATAAATCAACTAATAACAAATGCGGAAATGAAGTTTACAAAAGACAGATTTGATAGGGTTTTACGGAAAGGACACATCCGAGGCTACGCTTATCGGATTGGTGTGCAACGTATACCATTTCGAAGTTAAGACGAAGCCCTACAACTTTCATGAAGATCACTTGGTCAAATTCCCAGTTCACAGAACCAGGTTCCAACTAATCGGCTAAATAACCGTACTACATTTAAATGGCCATATCTCAGGCTACCAAAGTCCGTTTAAGGCGTTCTTTGAGGCGTTTAAAAGCTAAGACAGAGTAATAAAACTTTAATGTTTTGGAAAATGGCTAAATCAGCACGGATCATAGTGAATAAACATAGTCAATTGGATGAACTGTCCAAAACGGATCACTGGAAATAGCCTAGGGCAGCGAGGGTATTTTAGTCTTTTCACAGGCTACGTTGCTCCGATTGAGCTGAAATTTTGCAGGAAACTATAAAATACCATTATCTACAACTTTAATGTTTTATGCCAAGCCTAATTCGGCCTCTAACCACACGAACTGGAACCGGACAGAACAGGGTCAAATTTTTCCAGAAATCTGGAATTTTTGGTTTCAATGGTAACTTTCTTCTTTTCTTGCTTCACTTGCTACCAAAACCCCCTATATAATCTTGGATACAACATATATTAACCATACATCAAGTATAGGCAGCAATCCATCAAACCCTAATTCATGTAACTAAAAGGAAAAACACCCAAAACATGATAACAACCATCATTCACCACAAATTTGAGATGCTAAGCTAATTTAAACAAGATCAAGAGTAAGAAATGGGGAAATCATCATCCTTACCTTGCTTAAGTGTCTTCCAAGAGCAACCCTAGTTCTTCCTTTCAAAATTTCACCAATACTCCACTGGCTAAACACCCAAGGATGACTTTAATCGGTTTGTTTTCTTTGTTTCCTCACTTGGTGACTAGATTCAAGAAGAAATGGAGCAACTTTCCCTTGGTGTTTTCCTCTCCCTCTCTCTCGGCCATGCAGCAGAAAAAATGAAGAAGAAATGCAGCTCCAAGGTGATAAGAAGGTTGGACAATTGGTCTTGGTCAAGACCCTTAATGGTGTGACACTTGTCACTACCAATTACCAAGCAAAATTTTCTTTTTCTTTCTTGCAATTTCAGCCCCAAAATTCGGTCAAGGCTAGCTGGAAATTAAGGAGATATTTTGCTCAAATATTAATGAACTTGTATGGTAAGAAAGTGGTGGTCAAGCGGTGTTCAATCAGTAGTGCACGGTTCACGTCGGTTCGCACCGTTTTTCCTTAAATCACACGTACTAGGGTTTTTTACTTCCTATTTACTAACTTTTTATCATTTCTTCTAATCACATATTATTTCTCACCCAAAATTCACTCTTAAGCACCAAATTTGATCCTCGCTCCGTACCGGATGATTACACGACGGATACACGAAAAACCCTATTTCACTTCGAATTGAAATCGGAAAGGAAAACCCTAATTTCCTATGATCATTGGCACTTTTTCTAGGGTGATTAAGTAGCAATATGGTATAGAATAATAATTTACAAATTATTTTCAAATAAAAGGAAATTTTCAAGAAATATGCAAGGAATTTGCAAGTCCTCACACTCTCTCCCTCTTAAGAGAATTTCGTCCTCGAAATTTTACCTTCAGTTGCCTCAGACGAGTCCGGAACTTGTCGGGGTTGTCTAAAGCATAAACCTTTGCCGGTACACTAGTTCGTTTCCCTCTTTCATTCACTTGTGATTTAGCTCCATCCAGTTGCGGAGTATTGCTTTCACGTGACTGTCTCCTCGGACAGTTGCTAACTTGATGATCGCCACTTCCGCAGATTAAACATTTCTGTCATTTTCTCCAACAATTGCTTTCGGCATGATTTGCCTTTCCACAGTATCCACAGACCACGTGAGAAGCCATCTTTTGGCTTTCTTGAAAACTTTTCCCAGGTCCGATTTGGCTTTCTTTAGTAGACCTTTCATCTACCGCCCCTAATGTCCATGGTGGGCGGAGTAACGGGTTCACTTTCTGTACTTTAGGAGGTGTTATTGTTTCACTTAATTCCTCCACTATACTGCCGGATGTACCCCTTTTCCGGGTCTGGAAGGCTTTTATCTGTGCCTTTGCAGTCTCGATTCTTTGAGCTTTCTCAAGGGCCTCCGTAAACGTGTTCACTTGTACCGCCGCTAATGCTTCTTGGATTTCCAAATTTAATCCCTGTATAAACCGTCTTACTCTTCGCCGTTCTGTGGCCACCAATTCAGAAGCAAACTTGGATAGTCTTGTATATTTCGTTTCATATTCGGCCACACTTAGCGTTCCCTGGCGTAACCCAATAAACTCCTCCTCTCTCCTCTCTTGGACTAAAGGAGGGAGGTACTTCTCGTTAAATTCCCTTATGAAATTCGCCCATGTCTATACGGTCTGTTCTCTTTCCCACTTTGCTCTAATCACGTTCCACCATGCTCGGGCCGGTCCCTCAAATTGGAACACTGCAAAGTTCACTTGCCTTTGCTCAGTGTAGTTTAGAGCTGTGAAGATGTTAACCATGGTTTCTACCCATTGTTCAGCTATGTCCGGATCGGGCCCTCCAAGGAATTTTGAAGGAGCAAACTTCTGGAACCTTTCAAGAGCCTTGTCTTCTCCGATTTCAGGGTTCTGCGGTTGATTCACGGCCATTTGGCCTTGTTGATCCACCAGCCGTGCCAAAATATTCGTCATCTGTTGCATCGCCGTCGCCATTTGGTCTCCGGCTTCGACCCTTGGTCCTTGCTCTTGTTCAACTCTGATTTCCCTTTCTTCTCTTGGCTCCTGGGCTCACTTAGTCCCACGGCCACGACCTCGTCCTTGACTACGTCTTCCCTCCATATATATTTTCCCCTCTCTTTTCTTTTTTTTTTAAAAAAATAATTTAATGAATAAACGCAATAAGGTGACTAAAGTAACTAAAATTTAGGGCGCCAAATACCCAAATAAACATTTACACACATAACACACCACATAAACAGATCAAGGAAATAAATAATCAAATATACAAATACGTCTCAAGTCAGGCAGATATTCATATACACAAATACACAACTGACGGCATGTAGCGACAATATACGGGCGAATCAAAAGAAAAGGGATATATCGTCCCATACCCAGTTAGAATAACCCCGTCCGGTCTCTCACGTCACTTTCTATCTGACTCGATATCCATTAACCTCTTATACTTATTCTAGCCAGGCAAATCCTGTTCATATTCCCAAAATGCAAATCTCAAGTACTTAGTACCGTCTCAACTCTGGAGTACTCAGGCACAAGAATCCGAAATAAGATAATTCACCTCTCGAGCTGGCCAGTCCCAAGAGTAAACTATCTACAATCGAAATTCCTACCCGACGTACCTATCTATGATCCTTAGATACTACGGAAAGATTTAGGGCCTATGACATTCGTAATTCATAGCTTATGCTCGAACGAGTACTTAATCCTTCATACCTATTCACCACTCAGTCCAGGCTCACTCCGCGCAGAGACCACGCGAAGCAGGCTCTGATACCACCTGTGACAGCCCCACCTCCCTCTAAGGCGAACCAAAGGGTTCGGCGGACCGCCTGCCCAACTCTCGCCAAGACTCAGTCGTTCACTCAAGCAAATCAGAAATAAAACCACAAGAAAGAGCAAAACAAGGATCCAAAACTTAAAACAAAATTATATACATTGTTATCTCAGAAGGAAGTACAACCGTCGAATATACAAAGGTTTTCAATTCACCATACAACCAACCCGTGCCAAGCACTAGGGCGAGAACCATTACAAAACCAAAGAACTAGACCAAGCTAGTCTATACAGAGCTCTCGTCCTTGCTCGCCTTCCCCTGTTAAGGAAAACAAAACTAAAGGGATGAGCTAAAAGCTCAGTGAGGTTCCAAACACATAAGCAGCAATCCATCCAAAACATTAAATATAAAATTTCAATAATTCAAGTAACATTTACAATGGAAAGCGATAATAACACATACATTAAAAGGATACAGTGATACGTTCCTCGATCAACACGTTTCGAGACACGTAGCACGTTTGCCCAAGGATCTAGCGAGGACGTCCAACGCTTGGAATTGCGGGATCTAGAACCAAACGGACGACACGATTTGATTCAAGACGGTAGACGACACTCCGATGAAGGTGAATACTCCAGGGGAATAGGTCGGTAGAACAATCTAGGACAGGACGCAAGACTGCTTAAAACCCTTGCCAAAGCAAGTAAAGGGGTCGAATCTCTCTCTCAAGAAGAATCGAAAATATGAAAAACTTTATTGATAAAACGTCTGCTAAAACCTTACAAAGCAAGCCTATTTATAGGCTAAAGTGACTAAAACCCTAAAGGCTAGGAAAAGGAAAAAGTCGGCCCATGCTTTTGGAACGAGATGGGCCGGCCCATGCTCTTACTTAATCATTAACTAATCGCTAACTAATTGATGGGGCCTAAGGCCTTATCCTCTTGGTGGCCCGCTTGACTCTTCGTGGACTTGGATGATTGTCTCTCTCCAAGCCCTCAATATCTTAGTGAACTCCATGTTGGTCTTGAACGTTCCTTGAATTGCTTAGCCCGTGCACATGTGACTGGGCCCAATGGTACTTGAACTGGGTCATTGGTGGGCCAAGGTCCGTGCACACATCAGTCCCCTCCTCTTAAGAAGGATTTGTCCTCAAATCCAGATGGGGATGGAAGATACTAACAAGAGTTAGTAGTATGACAACTCAAATCGATAGTGCGTTTGGAAGTCAGCCACGTTGGGAACAAATGAAAGGTCACGAGCCAAGTTAAATGTCGTTTGGTCAGCTTCATTAGGCTCTCAAACAAGGACATGCGCCAAGATAGGAAAGAGCTTGTGTAAGGCTCGCGAAACTTCCAGGTAGCAATCCAAAGCGCTCTAATCATCCTTCGGCCATGCATTGTTATAGTGTCACCATTCTCATGCACAAGATAAGGATCTTCAGAATGATGCTCATGGGAGCAAGAGAAATTCCAAATCGGATTTTTCAAGGTGGTATGACTCGTCCCTGGTTGTTGCTGATTTGGCACAACTTGCCTATTTGGAGGTGAAACATTGAACCAATCAGGTTGCACTTCCCTAGAAGTACGAACCAGTGATGTAAGACCAACGTTCGGATCTTTATTGACACATTTGTGGGTATCACCCGACAAAAGTGGCAGCAATGAAGTGAGACGCACGCCATACGAATCATATGAATTTGTGCAAGTTGGAGTTGGTGAAGTAAGCTCGTGGTGACCAGCTTTTGGACATGTGAAGAAGCCCGAACGTGCTCCACTTTCAGCAGGAATAAGCACGAAATCGGGTTGCAAGTTCTTAACCATAGTTGGAAAATTTTGGACAGCGTTACAACCTACAAAAACAAAATAACCTTCAACTTGAAGCAATTCGGAAATCGGGTAAAGAACTAATGGTACATTATCAACTAGATGGTAAGAAGGTGTAGAACAAGATGGAAATGAGAAAACTCCCTTTGACACTTCAATATTCCTTCTACCAATTGATTCAACTTGAGATGCCAGTGCTAGTCCTTTACACTTCTCTTTAACACCTACATGAGAGCAACAAGAGTTAGTGCTAGTATCATGCTCAAAATAAGGCAAAGGTGAGGAATGAACCATAGGTAGAGAACAAGCAGTAGAATCTGAAATTTCCCTTTTAAGACGAGCTCGAATCAATCCTCCAATGGTGTGGACAGGTTTGAGTTGACATGGTTCCATGAATTGAGACCAAAGAGATTTAGCTCCTAGAAGACAAACTCCATGGAAACTCGCAAAGTGTCCAAGTGACGTGGGAATGGAACATGCCATGACCAACTCTACTTGACTTTGTTTAATCTGCACAAAAGAAGAGGTACTAAACAAAACACATGTTAGCTTGTTAGCAAACAAAACGTCCACACTTTCAACTTTTGCGAACATGGCCAACTCCTCCTCTTTACTCATCAATAAGGCCAAACTATTCTTGCCTTTTCCCACTCCAGTTGTCTCGGACCATTGTCCATTCATTGCACTTGAGTTCGGATTATGTTCATGGCTTAGCTGCATCTCATTCATAGAGGGCTCTTCAATCGACGAGGGACTAGGATGAATATTTCCTTTGTTACCACCGGCCGACACATGATTAAGTTGCTCAAAGTAGGAATCCCATACTTGGCTAAGTCTTTCCATCATAGAATCAACCCATGCTTTAGTTTGACTTCGGAATTCATCCTTTGCTTCACGAAGCTTTGACTCAATTCGAAAATTCTCGAGCTCCTCGTCTTGATTGTCAAGACGCTTCTCATACTCATCACAATCTTGTTCATACCTTTCGTATACACACAAAGCACGGTGGCGTTGCATCTCCTTCCGGAGTGAATGATACCCACATTGTGAACTGGATTGCATGGAACTAGAGTACTTGGAGGTACTTCGCTTGGGACCTCTCCTCTTGAAAGGTTCGGTCTCTACGAATTCTTGATTGTATGAGTAAGATGCAACTCTAGTGGGCATGACTATGTGACCTGCAAAACGGTTAGTAGAGCAAAGGAATTTTCCTCCCACACACAAGCTCACGCATGTACACTCTACTCTCGTGTATCACTCACAATTACTCACTCTAATGGACTTACCAAATACCTTTACCTGTTGGGTTAGGTAGTTGAGAAAGGTTGCTCGAGTCCAGTGATTGTCACCAACTTATCCCCACAAGAGTACGCAAGAATTCTTTGTTTTTTTTCGGTGAAGGGAAAGACGGTTTTGGAGAGCTTAAGGGTGGCGGACAGATTTGAAAAAAATATTTCCAAGAAAGGAAACTCTAAGAATTCCTAAGATGTAGGAGTGGTTTCCTTAAAAAGGATGAGAGAATGTAGTATGATATCCAAAAATGGAGGAGAAAATATAGGAGTGTCCAAGAGTTATCCAAGTATATTACTTAGTCTCCTAAACGAAGTTGGAAAACAAGTTGGAGTTGGAAACTTCCTAACTCTTCTCAAGACAGATTCGGTTCCTCCTCTCTCCTACCCACAAGCTTCCAGAAATTTCCCTCTCAAACCCACCCCAAGGTCGGTTCAAATCCCACTTAGCAGCCGCACACTTTACTCTCACAACACCAACTAGATTTGGAACTCTGAAATTTCCAGATTTCCTCCTCTTGAAGGCCTTCCCAAAGTCGGCTATACTCCCTATAAGACTCCCTCTTCACAGCCGCAACTTACCCAAATAATTCGGCTCTCCCTCTACTCCAAGAACAAGAAGTTCGGCTCTCTCTCCTTCAAGGCAGATTCGGTTCTTTGTGACTCCAGAAATTAGCTCTTGTGATTCCAGAAATTCGGCTCTAATGGACTCCCAAGAACATGCGAGTGATGTTACTCAAAAATCTCCCAAGAAATTCACTCCTCAACCAAGAAAGCCACGTATGGATGCAAGATCATACAAGAGACTTTTTATTCGAAGAGAGGTGCAAGTGTTTAAAGTTCAAGATGGTCAAGAACCACAAACAAAGGTTGTTCAAGTGATCAAGGCTCAAGGTAACCAAGAATTTCAAGAAGAGGTTGGTCAAAACTTTTGAATTCTTTTCTTTGCTTGATGTAATTTTCTGGTTTGAAAACAAGAAATAACAAGACAGATTTGGCAATAAAGGGTCACGGCTTCCTTCTTGGATTTGTGTTGGCCGAATGTTTCTTTTCTTTCCCTCTTGTCTTTTGCGTTTCTGTTTGTTTATTTATTTATTTTTTTTTTGACTTAACAAATGCAACTAAGCCTGGACGGAGAGAGGTTCACACACCAGATTTCTGGTCAGCCCTACGTCCCACAACTAATCAGCCAAGAACTCCAAGAGTTACCAAGAACTTTCAAGAACTTCAAGATTTAATTCCAAGAACTCAAGAAACCCTAGATGGTTGTAGTTTCCTTCAAGATTCTCAACTCCAACAAGTTTAATCCACAAGTCAGTTTAGAAAACTAATTAAAACAGCTTGGATGGCCCCAAACAAGGCTTGGACAGATTCAGCAATCAATGGAAACCCTAGCCGCGGAATTAGACAAACCCTAGCCGTCTTCTCTTTTTTTATTTTTTTATTTTTTTTTTTGCAGATTCGGCTATGGCTAATTGCTGGACAGAATGGTTGTCACAAGGGTACGAAATCTGGACAGATTAGGACTAGCAACAACAACACACAACTAACCAGAATTGACGCGACCAAAAGAACTAGCGGCCAGAAATTTTTTTGACAAGCGATGCAAACAGATTTTGTTTGTTCCCTTTTTTTTTTTTTTAAGAAAACTAACAAGGCAGCAACGGACAGACTTGAAGACTCAAACGGACAAACATTAAGAACAACTACCAGAATTTCTAGACAACAAAAGGAAAGGAAACGGCTCAACAAGCAACAAAGCTAACGAACAGATTTTTTTTTTTTTGTTAGAACAAGGCAGCGGAAATAATGAAAAACTAAGACACAACTACGGATATAACGGAAGATACCTCTACCAAAGCTCTGAAGCCAACTGATACGTTCCTCGATCAACACGTTTCGAGACACGTAGCACGTTTGCCCAAGGATCTAGCGAGGACGTCCAACGCTTGGAATTGCGGGATCTAGAACCAAACGGACGACACGATTTAATTCAAGACGGTAGACGACACTCCGATGAAGGTGAATACTCCAGGGGAATAGGTCGGTAGAACAATCTAGGACAGGACGCAAGACTGCTCAAAACCCTTGCCAAAGCAAGTAAAGGGGTCGAATCTCTCTCTCAAGAAGAATCGAAAATATGCAAAACTTTATTGATAAAACGTCTGCTAAAACCTTACAAAGCAAGCCTATTTATAGGCTAAAGTGACTAAAACCCTAAAGGCTAGGAAAAGGAAAAATCGGCCCATGCTTTTGGAACGAGATGGGCCGGCCCATGCTCTTACTTAATCATTAACTAATCGCTAACTAATTGATGGGGCCTAAGGCCTTATCCTCTTGGTGGCCCGCTTGACTCTTCGTGGACTTGGATGATTGTCTCTCTCCAAGCCCTCAATATCTTAGTGAACTCCATGTTGGTCTTGAACGTTCCTTGAATTGCTTAGCCCGTGCACATGTGACTGGGCCCAATGGTACTTGAACTGGGTCATTGGTGGGCCAAGGTCCGTGCACACATCATACAGGCTCACAAGGAGCCATTTGTTCGTTCGTTCGTTCTCCAGACATTTCCCCTTATTCCTCCATTCACTTGAAAATGCATTTTTGTAAGTAAAACCCTCGTTCGTTCGTTCATTTCATTCACCCCCTTCCCAGACATTGGCCGGGCTCCACCAGACTTCAAGGTAATACTCGAGTATACCAAACGTTCACACCCAGGGTCACCATATCGCCCGACCGAGTCCGCTTCTGGCTCGAGTTGATCGGTAACGAAGGGCAGGGCCCAGTTCAGCCAAACGGCTTACATTCATGCGCAACTAGCATTTAATCATTAATCATTGAAAACTTCACATTTATTTAGGTCAAGTGCGATAAAGTACACACTCGCCTAGAAAACTCGTTTTAACAAATCATTGAAAGCACTTAACGCATTATCAATCAATAATAACAAGCCAATAAGTCAAGGAAATATAACAAATAAGGAACACTCACCTAGTTATGCAAAATAACGTGCAAAATATCCTTCCGGATATTACCCTTAGTCACCAATGAAACCTAAGATTGAACAAGAGAACATATTACAGTTTATCGAGCAAAACATTTAAGGGGAAACGAAGAAACCCGACTAATTAGGGGTAAAGCGTGTAAAGATGACTTTCAAGTAAAAAGAGGGTTGTTTGGACCCAAGGATGAAAATAACTAGGGTTTCAAAATCAATCGCAAAACCAAGCTCAAAAGGCTTATAGAATTCCAATGGAAAACATTTGACCAACGACAAATCAAAAGACAAATAGATAGGCTAAGAAAATATTCTTTCGGAATCGTAAAGAATCGTTTGTATGACTAAAAGTCACTATATATTCAAGTAGAGGTTATATAACAAGGGTTTTGATGAAAATCATATGGAAAAGGAGGACTCTTAAAACCATACTTGAAAGTAGTTCACTTGTGGCCGATAAAACCCTAACTCATACTTCTATATTTTGGGTACGGAGTAAGTAAAAACATTTGGCGTTTCAAATCGAAGAGGTATCATGTTTTGGAATGGTAAAACGGTCATAGTATTTGCCAAACGAAAATATATAAATTCAAATAGAAACTTAGCCCTCGAGCGAAAATTTGGGCAGCACGCCCTTTGTATTTACCTAATTTTCCAGCCATTTTGGCTTCATTATTTTTTTCTCATTCAAGCCCAAGTTTATACACAACACAAATGCATTTCAATAGCCGTTCCATAGGGTCAAGACAATACAAGGACATAAATCAACTAATAACAAATGCGGAAATGAAGTTTACAAAAGACAGATTTGATAGGGTTTTACGGAAAGGACACATCTGAGGCTACGCTTATCGGATTGGTGTGCAACTTATACCATTTCGAAGCTAAGACGAAGCCCTACAACTTTCATGGAGATCACTTGGTCAAATTTCCAGTGTAACCTAATCAAATTCCCAGTTCACAGAACCAGGTTCCAACTAATCGGCTAAATAACCGTACTACATTTAAATGGCTATATCTCAGGCTACCAAAGTCCGTTTAAGGCGTTCTTTGAGGCGTTTAAAAGCTAAGACAGAGTAATAAAACTTTAATGTTTTGGAAAATGGATAAATCAGCACGGATCATAGTGAATAAACACAGTCAATTGGATGAACTGTCCAAAACGGATCACTGGAAATAGCCTAGGGCAGCGAGGGTATTTTAGTCTTTTCACAGGATACGTTACTCCGATTGAGCTGAAATTTTGTAGGCAACTATAAAATACCACTCTATACAACTTTCATGTTTTATTCCAAGCCTAGTTCAGCCTCTAACCACACGAACTGGAACCGGACAGAACAGGGTGAAATTTTTCCAGA
>NW_027266232.1:0-17465 GCF_036785885.1 Coffea arabica
ATGAGATCAATCCTTATTCTTTTTTCAGAAAAAAAGAATCCCCTCTGCCCTTCACCCCCGACTGATACTTGTCAACTCCCCCTTCACTTTCAAATAAAAGTCAAAGTTCGCCTTTGCACCTAAAAAGAGTCATAAGCGGGAACTGCAGCTGGCATTGCCACCGGTTGTTTGGCTAATGATTAAAGATAGTCTTAGGAAGATGGCGCGATAGTAGATTCTTCTACTGTGACTGCGAGTGTCTCTGGTCCTTCCAATTATCTTTATCCAAGCCCAGATAAGTGAGTCTTCGATCCCGAGACATTTACAATGGGGCTTCATCTTGTTTCGCTTTCTATTTATTGAGAGCATTGGGTCCTAATCGGTCAAACCTATGTGAAGTTATGGAAGATGCTTATTTTATGATCTATAGACGAGAGGTTTTAGCACCTAAAGCGTACGGCACTTCACTCTGAGGAGATAAACGATAAGACTAGGATACTACACCAACTACCGCAGCATTTAGCTGAGGAGAATACATTATGCAGCCTGATTCTTCCCTCTATTACCAGAGGACTTAAGTGGCGGCAAGCCGATGGGTAGATGACCACGTCTTTACAACAAAAGTAAAAAGAGCATTTTAAGAAAGAAGGGTACTCGTGCCCCACCCTTGCTTCTAAAAGCGGAAAGACAGCCCTAACCTAAGAAAGGAAGGTAGCATCTTCCTCTTATCTGAATCTGAAAGTAGAATCTCTTCGCCTCACTCTCACGAGTCAGTCGGGCCGGTTGCTAGCCTGCCTTTCTTCTCTATGAGAAAAAAAGGAAGTTACAAGCCGAAACTACATTGTAGAACGATAATGTTAAGAATGAGACCGAGGCCTGGGATACAAGGAACCTTATACAACTAAGGGAAGCTCAGGTATCTTATTCTTATACCCCCGGCGATTGCTCCACGCGTTCAAATGCTATCCACGTTCAGTTCAAGCCTAGGAGAGCTCCTAGTCCGACTAATATTGGGCTAGCTGAACCAGTTTCAAAGGCCCCTGAGCTCTTTACTTGAATAGTGAAAGACGTATATGACAATGACTGACTACACAGACAGACATACGGAAATTACTAAGGTTAAGGGCTAGGCGGGGTAGATTGCATCGAAAGCTTGACAATTGACTTTGGAGAGCCCTTCTTGGACTTAGCTCTTCCATAAAAGCAGAGTAGACAATATGTCTAGTAGTATACTAGGAGCAAAGAGGAGCTCGCCAAGCGGAGGAGTCGGGCTCAACTACTTAACTAGTCCGGAGCAATGTCCCTATGCTATGTTCCTGTCTCGAGGCAAGTCTGCTATCTTCGCCTCGTGTCTAACTTTACTTAGTTTTTTTCCTTGACAAGAGAACTCAAATCCTTCCCTTAGGGTTTAATCGGAAAGATCACAAACAATTAATCCACTGAGGGACTTTCACGAGAAGGCTGTTTTCTTAGCGTTTAATGGCATGTTTATGAGCCGGCTGTCAAAGCCACTTTGGAGCAGAATTTGCAATAATGAGGCCAGTTTTCGTATTCAATTTGCTGCCAAAACCCATAGCTATCATCCCCAATCCACAAGCGCTTCTTAGGCTCTACCGCAACATCCAGCTCAACTAAAACTCGAGCCACTGAAGGCCTTTTCAATCGTCGGACGCAAGAGTATATGCCTGGAGTCCAGTAGCCCTATAGGGCAATCACCTTTCAACCCTAACGAAGCAACAAACTTACGTAGAGTCTCCATAGATGGCCTCCCCATTGTAAATTTACCAACTAGTGCGTTTTTGTAGGGTTCAGAAATACGCAATAAATCTTGTCGCTTTAAAGCAAGACCGGATCAGCACAGCAAAGGAAAGTACTCAAACTAAGACAAAGAAAGGGGGAATCTCCTACTTACTTAGGCTCCAAGTAGTCTACATCGATAGACCAAGCAGAAGAAAAAAATACGTGCTAAGGAAAATGTAAGGTGCTGCTAAATGGATGAACAGAAAGGAAGGGCAGTAATACTAGGAAAGCATGGGCAAGAGGCTGTGGACGACATGACGCACCCGTCAGCACCAGATTAATGACGCAAACTTGAGCGCCTTAAGCTGAAGTCACGAGAGAAGGGCGCCAGGGTAAAAGGCATACCAGAAATTTAGGTAATGGTAATGCAGAAAGGGAAAAAAGAAAAGCTTGACGCTAATCCAGTAAAGACTGAACCCATAAAGCGAACAAGTCTTCTTTCAGAAGCAGTTCTCTTATCCGCTGTTGTTAGCTCTCGGTAACATAAATGAACAAGTTTCTTTTGTATTCGAGCTGCTGGGGTGGCGTAGTGATCGGTCATTTCATTGAATGTGTTCAGGATATGGCCCCTGGCCTCTTTCTGTTCCTGCGCTTGGCCTTTGAGTTGCCTTCACACGGCCGACAAAGACAGATCTTCACATAGCGTACAGGAAGTCGAAAGGAAGTACCAGAGCCCTGACTTTCCGCTTTGAGCTGAGCAAGCAGCTGAACCCATTGCCCTAATAGAATAGAATGGGGCTAGTTGTCGGACTTGATGTCATCTAAGTCAACTGGGGAAATCGGCTTCGATCCTCTTTCTTTGTCTTTGTTACACCGGGCTTCCAAGTAATAGTATGAACCGCTTGCTCTGCTCGCAGCTTACACAGGGCTGTCGGAGGACTTGAGCGATGAGATCCTGCGAGACCTCATCTGAATAGGTCTCGCTCCGTCCGTGCCTTTTGATTTGACTTGGGATGGGACTGGCTAACCCATGATCTCAGGTTCGAACTCATTATCATAGTATGGGCTTCGGTTCGGAACTCTGAATCGATCAATCGAATGGGACTACTCCGATCCTCGCATCGGTGAAATAACGTATAATAGATAGACCTGGAAAGATAATCTATGCTTTCTGGCTCCTCACTTCCGGTCGGTGCGCCTCCCCTCTCTTTGGAGTTCGCCGCTTTCTTCCTGTGGTGACTATATTCGCACAAGCCAAGTGTAGTCTTGAACTTTTGCACCAACAACATTGCGGAATATGAGGCTTATTTTATTGGCCTCGATGTGGCGGTCCTCATGGGTGTTCAATTCCTATAAGTTCGAAGAGATTCCCAGCTGGTCATTTCATTCGGCAGCTCACTGGTGAATAAGAGGGTCACAAGTGTGAAGTTAGCCTTCTGCTCTCGCCTGGATAGCAGGGTCTGTGTTGGCTTCGCTTACCGCGAGAAGATTCAGCCGGTGGTATGCCGAGCCCTCTCTTTTCTCCTGCCTGCTGTAATGACCGGTCTCCTAAAGAGAAGAAGGGCGCGGAAGCAAGAAAGCCAAGAACTGGGGCAAAGGTCTCACCCGCTGTAGCTTTACCACGCAGGGGCAAGAATGAAAGCAGCAGTTCGAGCAGATGACCTTTTTTCTGTTGAACCAATAGTAGGTCCAGATGCTGTTGCCGGGTGGTACTAAGCCGCTTCCCTCGCCTCGAGCAAGGAGAGGGTCTCGGAGCACATAGAGGAGCAGTCCGTTTAGTTGGACTTTCTGAGGGATCGCTTTCAGCTGGATCGAGCTCTCATGCTGATCGGAGGAATGCCAATCTCTCTTTCTTTTCAGAGAAAGCACTCTTTCTTGCTCGTCTTATGATTCCGAATTCCCTTCTTGAAGGTTGCGTCATCAGAGAAGGTCCTTCTTCTCTTCTGGCAGTCAGAGTGATGGCTCCTCATCCGAGTTAGGAGTAATAACCTGTAAAAGGGCAGTCAAGCATCCAATCAGCAGCTGGACTGGAAAATAGATAGAAGAATGATTCTCAAGTTTATATGCATTTCCTATACTAAGCCCTACTTGGTACTCTCTTTCCCGTACAGGGATTAGGGATCTTGCCCATAGGGGCACTAACACTCGCTTAAGGGACTGATCAAAATGCTTTTTCTTGCAGAACCTCTCACTTCGTTCGAGCAACAAGCCTTGAAGGCTTGCCTTGAAATGGAAATAGTGAGTCTGGCCACAATAACTCTTTCTCTTCTGAGTATAGCTTGCAAAAAGAAGGGATTGGTCCTAATCCACAAACCAAAAGAGGGATCGCAAGACATGGGAAGCGATCTTGCCGTGGCTGAACACCAAGCCAATCTCGACAAATAGAGGTCGAAGCAACTACATCATTCAAGTCGGAAGTAGTGCTTTCTACGCTATTGGCATACCTTGTGGCATACCTGGAATCTTGCCAAAAATCCTTTCTTCTCTTAGGAGCGTAAGCCACTCTGTGTTCTGATTCACTTGCTAAGAGCGGTGGGATGATGCGCATTGAACTTGACTCCACCCATAGAGGTGCATAGCCCGGCGAAAGAAGGTTTGACCTAAGGCTACGCGAATGCCTAACCTACTCGCTAACTCGAGTCCAAAAACTAAGGCAATAATCATTGTTCACCGACGGAACAGACGACTAGCTAGCCAACGGAGGCGTTAAGCCGCCAGAGGCCGTACGCTGACAAGCCCAATCCAACGGAAGGGAGCCTCTAACTTGCCTGACCAAAGGAGAAAAAAAGAAAAGAAGAGTAGTTGAAAAGGAAGGAGTACGATCATCATCTTATGGAACGGGATTAGCTTTAGCTAAAATTTAGGAATGCCCTGCGATCAGCCTCAAGGCTAGGTTCAGGTCCGGCTACTACCGCATGGCCATGAGAGATGCGATTCTGGATTTTCCCTAGTGAACGAGGGGCGGCTGCGCTTCTATCTTATGGATAAAGGCAGGGATCACCGCAACCTGGAGCTGTATAAGGGGGTTCTATAAGTTTCACGCCCCGTCTAAGGCTCGACCGAGCTGTACAAAACAACGAACGCTATGAATGCATGGGGAAAGGCAAGACCCAACCCCAACCGGAAAACGTGATCTACTCGTTACTATAAGATATATTGAACCAGAAGAGGAAAGAGCGAGCCACAGATCATAGCCTTATAGGCGAGTTGGAGAGCCTTGAATAAGGCAATTCATATTTCTTTCTAATTGAATTGGTTTTTGTTCATTCTGCGATGTAAAATGATGAAAATGGTTTCTCCACTCGGAAGACAGCAATCCAAATGGGAAGAGTTTTCTCTCTTATGTGCAATTTCATTAAAACCTGTTCTCGATTGCCCGAGTCTTTTTTCAATCCATTTATTTCACACTTCCCGGTCTTTCTTTTTTATTAAACCCTTTTTTTATTGTGAAGGTAAGAGGGTGCAGTTACGGTAAGGCTTGAGAAGGTCAGGGACGGAGGAGTAGGAGGGGCTAAGAAGAGGAGATTAGTCACCAAGGACCTTAGACGTAGGAGAGGAGGTTCAGGTTGCTTCCCCTTGGTGCAGTGATTAACAAACAGCTTGGCTTGTTTACGCTTTTCAGACCGTGCTGGCTGGGATCGTTTCATTCTATATGGGCTATAGACCAGAAAGGATAGTGATGACGAGGCGGAGGTTCTGAAAGAAATGACTCGACCTATCTAAAGAGTCCCTTTAAGGAATTGATCGACTAAAGGAAGCATCGATGTGCAGAAAGAAAAGAATGAAGATTGGGTAAGTCAAGTCACGTAAAGACCAGCTTTCTTAAGACCTGCTTTCGACAGTTTCGTAGAGTGATGGCTATAAGTAAGAATGAGTGTAAAACAGTCTTCTCACAAAAGACCTCTCCCCTGTGATTTAAAGGATGGGCTTTAGACTGAATTGATGACTTCACAAGAAGAAGAAGAACTTGTTGTTTAAGGGATTCGCACTGACCTTACCCTCTGTGGATGGTATGCCCGGGAGGTGACTAGGCATTCCCACGTGCGGGTTCTCCGGTGCCCTCTCTCTTTACTACATTCTCTGTGCTCACTCTGCTACTTATCACCCGATAGAGTGGCTTCGCTCCTCCCGAAGGCCTAATCTTCTTAGTGAGAACACTTAGCTTGTCTGTGAGGTAAGAAAGAGTAGGATTTCACCTTCTTCTTATAGACATTACATTAATAAGAAGATTTAGCTGTAAGGGTTAGTCTTTCACCTCACTTGCTGGGCATTCCTTTTTGCAGCAATGTTGGGCTTTTTGAAATCCAGTCCTTTCAGCCTTTCTTGCTTAGATCTTTTCTGGTAACTGCCTCGTAACTGCATTACTATAGTGCTTTCCCTTTCATTTATTACATAACCTTCTTTTTTCTCTCTTTAAGCAGAAAAGGGCAGATAAAGGTTCTGAAAGAACTCACACCCATAGGCATACCCGAACGACTCTCATTTCCTTGCTTCAGTTGGTTCAGGAAGCTTTGGCATCGAGACGCATTACGATAGCTATAGCTAGGCCGGGTGGGATTCTCTCTCTATCTAATGGTTATGAATAAAGTGATGAATCAAGTGGATCCTTACCTCAGTAGCTGGGAAGGCAGGCCCTTAGCTTCAACTAGTTCAGTTTGAGTCTTTCTCAGGAGTAGTTGAATTGCTAGTAGGCAGAAAATCAGTAGTGCGTTAGCTTATCTGTTCATTTTCAAACAACCCTTGTTTGTGCTCCTTTCTCTTTCTAAGCCGCTCTCGCTAGCAGGGAATCTAGTTCAGCAAGGTCCATAGGGTGAGCTCGCTTGAAGCTGGGTCTGCTTGGTATGGTCTTGGACTGAAGTAGGCATTCTTATCTGACTCTTACAGAGAGTTATAGTACTAGGATAGGATAGGTCTTCGCTTGACTCGTTCGCGTATACCTCTTTCTCAGTCGTGTGTACAATCTGACGACGCCAATATCACTGACGAATCGAATAAGGAAATGCAATTGTCTATAAGTACGTTAGCTAAGTATAATCATGTTCGAGTGTCGCATTTGATGGAGCAGGTCTTGATGCGAATCGATACATTATTGAAGGCAAAAGCCCCTCACGAACTCTTTCAATGCGAAGTCCGAGATAACAAGTCTTCTCTGGGAGCAGCATCGTTTCGGTTTTCCGCAATGCATAGATTCGATCTTCCTAAGCCAAATAAACCAGGACAGCTACGACCAATCACTCTCTACTCTACCCTATGCCAAGGATAGAATCGTGATGGATGCGATCCCCCAGGTCGCCGAATGAGTTATTGTCTGGCATTTTCCGTGATTGTTAATATGGCTTTGGTTGGGATTGAGTAAGTCAAAGCTTACTGACCGCTTAGGACAAGGGTGATTCTTGAGACAGCGACTCCCACAGCATTAGATTAGCCCAAAAGCAACTCCTCAACCCCAGAAATGCGAGTCAAAGAGCAGGTTCCATAAAGAGAAAGAGGTGCCGTCACTGTAATGTAATAAGAGTTCAAAATGGAATGATCAGCTTGAGTTGACACCTTTCGTTCACCAATACTGGTAGAGTAGGAAAGAGTGGCAACTGCAAATATTACCATCTCTAGTTATTCGACTATTGATCTCTCTTTTGATTCCTCGGACAGTAGGAATTGCCTTTGACTTTCATTATTCTATATGAATTCTGGTTCTGTCTCTTCCTAGCGGGTACGACAGCAAGACCTTCTATAGCATCAAAAGTGGATTCCATTTCTAGTCTGACAACCACGGCAACAACTATACTATTGAGGAAGATCTCCCATTGATTTCAAAATTCATCTTAGATGTCGATGAATCCCAATCAATCCCTTTCGTACCATCTTCTTACGAATCTGATTCACTTTCTGAACCACCAGCAGTTGGCTCTGGGCATTGAGTCCTGACTCCTTCCGGCAACAGCGCTGACTTCTATGACACCACCACCGGTACCGGTTAGGAGAGCAGCTTTTTGCCTACTTCTCTTCCTGAAAGTCCCAGAGCTGATGAAATTTTCTGTCTTCTGATTCAATTCCATCTGCACCTGACACCAGCAAGGTCAATCTCTTTCTTACTCGTCCATTAACAAGGCAAGAGCAAGACAGTCAGAAAGGCAAGTCTGATCTGTTATTCTCGGACATAGCATCGTATATAAATAAGAGAAAGGCTTCTCTTATAAGAGCTAGTTTCCCACAAGCTAAGCAAGGGTCGATGTAATTGACGTCTTCATGCCATCTTCATTCAGTTGAATGCCGCAGATCGTCTTCTGCATAGGATAGGGATGACTACTAAGAGCGCATTCTTCCTTCAAAGAGCCTTTCTCCCGCCCGATGTGAACGAATCGTCTGAATCAAACAATTCCTCTTCTCAACAGCAGTCGTTAGGCCTCCCACCCATAGTTCAGTCGGGAGAGAGCGGTGTAGAGGTCTTGACTATTGGGATATCAATCATATTCCGATTTGGCGTATGACTCTTAAAGTTACTGTATTGCTAAGAGTTGCCGGCGAAGGGAAGTTTGACTTTGAAAGAAGCCACTTTCACCTTGAAAGCCACTAGACCTTCTTCCCCGTGCATGCATGGTAACAATGATTAGCACTTCCCATTCTTCCTTTCTAATCGATCGAGCCTCCCCCAGGTAGCAGTCTTTAGCAACCGTCCATGCAAGAGTAGCACCTGCGCCTATAGCAATGGTTAAAAGACCACCTGCAAATAAGGTAGTGATGCCTCTTGACAAGGATAAAGCTTTGTGCAGTACTAAAGCAAAGAAAATCATGCCCTTCACATCGGGAAAAACACTCTCTCTTTAGGGCTCATGGGTCTATCTTCGCTACGTGGCCCGGCTACCAAACTACCAAAGCTTCTCGTTCGATCTCTTTCCCAAGTGACTCTCCCCGGGGAAGCCACTATGAGGAAAAGGCAGTGTGCACCAAGCAAGCAATGAAAGGAAGACTCACCCGGAAATAGAATCATTCCCTTATCGAAAGAGGTACGTACTAGAGTTTCGCCGATGTAGACAGGTATGCAAGGGAAAGGATGAGTGGGCGTAGAACCAACACAGCCGGAGAGGGATGAAGCAGTTTGAATAAAAGACTCCCGAAACTACCAGCTTTCAAAGCTGACTTGACTGAAAGCACTTAAGATTTTACACCACCTTTCTTTCGAAATAGAGGTTCTTCTTGTCCGTTTGTCTATCCTCCAAATCTCGGTTCGCTCCTCCAATTTCAATTAAGATATTTTGCACAACCTTTCTCTATAAACCGCTCGAACCTTTGTTCATTGGTACTTCAATCAACCCCTCCTCGTCTTAACGCCTCGTCGGTAGGGAAAGGGGAAGGAAAAACCTTTACTTATTCTAACCAAAAACCGTGTAATATTCAAAAATGAAGTGAAACCTATAACGAGAACGACAGAATCATAGTCGATCGCAAAGCCAGGAAAGGAAAGACGACAGCCAAGACTCTTATTCCGGCTTTCTTTCCTGCTTTCCGGTTCCGAATATGAGACGAGCTAACTGGAGTGAAAAAAGACCGCCGCTTTCCTATTCTATTCCATACATACTCAAAACTAGTGGCCGAAGGAGAACAGTTGCCTTTGGCCGGAGCAGAAGAGCTAATAGACCAGAGCGGACGAGAGGGGATAGCAGTAAGCAGACCGGTTCTTTCCCGATTGAAATAGCTAATATGACGAGAAGGCTCTGACAAGACCTACACCCCATAACTATCCTCTTATAAAAGGAGGTCTCTCATAGGATCTTTCTCACAGGAAGAAATGAAAGACGAATAAGAAACTTCCTACGACAAGGAAACAAAACTCCCAGCACCCACATCCCTTCTTGAAGTGATATTGGGGAACAAGGTTACGCCAAAAAATGGAAAAAACTATACAGCCGAATGACCTATAGAGCAAGGCCCGACCTACCGCTCTCTTTTAGCAGAAGGGGTTGATCCGGTTCAGTATCAAGGTGATTTGACTTCCGCCCGATCGATTCGTGAATTGACCAAAGATCACATCGGTTGCTTTCACCTGTTCTGCTCCACGACGAGGAAGTAGGCATCTGCTCCCCTATTCTGAATGAAGTAAGAGTGGGCCGATGAACAGGCAAATAGAACCTCGCCGTATGAATTCTTTCGATAGATTAGAAAGACTAAAACCAGATCCAGGCAATAGCCAGGAGCTCTTGCTTAAGAAGGCTTCTCGCTTGATCGATCATTACTTTCGGTTACATAACTTAGAACTTTTCTGTTCCGCCATCACGAACACTTTTTGTCTCAAGGCTTCAAGGAAGCCGGCCGGTGTTGGAGTCAGTCAGTCCCGTTGATGACCGCTGTTTATGAAACGTGTCCGATCAGATTTGAAGTACCTTGAATCAATCAATGAATGAAAAGAAAGCGAGGTACGGATTCGGCACAAACCAATTACCAAACCCACCTATCATCGCCGGCATGACCATAAAAAAGATCATAAGAGTTCACGCAACTTAAAGGGAAGAGAAGGTACGTAGTCGCTATAGCGAAACTATTGGGAGGCTTAATCGATTTTCATTTGATGCTATCTCCTTCTCTGTGAGGGAGTGAATCATAATCCTCAGCTATTGAAGACGGTCTTCTGGGCTTTCGCTTTTCCTTCATCAACGTCAACGGCATTTGAATTTGAGGTAAGCATCAGCTCCTTCAGGCTCTTTTCTCTTCTTTCTTTAGGGTCTTACTGATTGTGATGAGATTCTTTAGCCTCTTTCATGTGACAGTCTTAAGTAAGTTAACACACCTAGCGCTATCTATAATGAGTCCCTGCATTCCCTATCCGCCCAAAAAAAACTAGCGAATTCCTTTCGCTACGCCCCTTCGTTAAGCTTCACTGCCTACTCCCATTCCTCAAGCAAGTCAAAGTCGAAGCCCTTTCATTGAGAATCTGGGATTGCTCTATCGAATGAGGATCAACAATCTATCTAAAACTCATCAACTTGGGAGGTCAGCCTCTCCTACTTTCTTTTACTACCTCTCTCGCTATCTCTTCTTGGGTCAGGACTATACTTATCGTGGACTCGCTCTCTCTGTCTCTTTCAAAAGTCAGTCGGAACAAGCAGGCTTGCCTTTCATTCCCCTAGTCATTGGTCCGGTTGGATTCTTTCCATTCTGTTTAGTCATTCTTTATGGTTTCAGTCTTTTTCTCTCTATGTGAATGCGGTTCCAAGCCTTCCATGTAGGCGGCTATTACCTATGTTTGTGAATCCCTAATCCGTCTAGCACGTAATACGAATGGTACGTCTAGGAGAGCGAGTGTATGAGCTTAGAGGTCTCTCGCCTCGGCTAAGGGTTAATGCTGTTGTGCTTGTGTAATGATTTCCGTAGCGGTTAAGCCTTTAGATTCTCTGTTCAAGCTTTGGATTTCCGTCTATGGTTCGCATCGAGGAAATGGGGATGCAGGTTCAAAGTGTGGAAATTGATAGAATCTATATCTTTTCAGTTTCAAGAAAGAGAAGGGGGGTAGAGTAATGGTTAACTCATCAGGCTCATGACCTGAAGATTGCAGGTTCGAATCCTGCCCCCACCTAAGGAGAAAAGAAGTTGACTGGCATTTAGATAGAAGAATTCGCTCCTAGCTCGTCGTAGGCCCTGAAACCATAACAAAGACAAGACAATTACAGGGAGACGTACGTGTTTTCTCGGGCGAGTGCGGATGGAGTCTCGGTTAGTATACAAGATCATCAACGTGTACAGTAATAGGATGCAATTCTCTTTCTTAGTCACCTTTTGGTGTGGTTCTGCCTCTATTTGTTCAAGTCCCTAGCTTCAAAGAAAGGGCCCTTTTCGCACGTTTAGGGACCCCTCGTACCCTTTCAATGATCCAGGAGAGTGCCCTTTTGGATGAGCGCCATTCTGGACGTTTTCAGAATTGGGAGCTAGCCAACGCCAACCCTTTTTCCGACAGAGGAGCAGCTAAGAGTTAGACTACCTCACCTGCTGATGCGGATTATGATGGAGATTTCAATATTGATTCAAGCACAACTACTCTGATCTCCGGAGAGAATAATAGATCTACGCGATGCTTCGGGGGCAAGCGGTCGAATCCGGACGTTTTGAATGAAAGAAGCTTTGCTTCAATCAACTATGCGTGATCTTCGTGCTGCTGACGTGTCTTTTGCTTGGGATGAGTGCGTGGTGGGCTTTGCTTCCGGTTCTTTCTTTCTCGTCTACTTCTATCAAAGGGCGGATCCTTTTGTTCTTGGAAGGCTTTTTCCCGATAACTAGAATAGGATAGCAGTAAGAAGAAGGTCTAGCCTAGGTTGCATTTAGGGAGCCTGGTAGGAGAAGGAGAGACGAGACTCTTGAAAGCAAAATCGGATGCTTGCACACGCTTTTCGAGCTTTGGTTTCGGATCCGCTTATAGCCCCTTAGCGTCTGGCATCGAGGAGTTTGCCTTTACTGAATCGACCACTACTTGCAAGTCATTTTTTCACTCAGGGCGTGGGGGAATGCCGGCTGGAACCCTTCTTCTTTTACCATGTCTTAGATTGAGGGATGCCGCTAGCCGTAGATGTCAAAACCAAAACCCCTGTTCTGTCTAGCACCTTACTTCCTTTTTTCACCTGGGCTATAGGGTTCTCCACTTCCTTACTCACCTGGTATGAAGTGACTGGTTCGATAGAGCCAGGGGAATTTGCTGATTTAGCCTAATAACGACTTTTCTTGCAGAACCTCTAGCTCCTATCTCTTAACTCCTAGCTACTAGCAGCTAACCCTAGGAAGCCGCCAGGCTTCTAATAGCTACTGGGCGGTAACAAAGTCTTTTATCTATTACTAGCTGGCTATCGGAACTGGTTTGACTGGCTTTCCTCTAACTCCTTAGCAGAGGAGAGAGAGCCCAACTTGTACTAGCAATCCTTACCTTGCTTACTTACTTCTAGCTCTAAGGGAATAACGGCTAACTCCTAGCTGTTAGCCTGAGAGTCGATAGATTCTATTAGCTAAGTGAAAGGTAAAGGCAGGACTAGATGGCATTCCTAACTCAAACCTTTCTAGTTCAACCTGTGAAAGGAAAGGGCAGAAGGTCTATCTCCCTATTTCTAACCCAAGCAGGCTTGCCTAATATAGTAAGTAATAGTAGAGGTTCTATTTATTCTCTTGGCCTGTGCTCACGAAAGGGTATGATCAGGTATGAGGAAGTAGATTCAGAACAAAGATCCTATAAGCATCTTCTTGTTACAGTGTTGAGCTAACCGGGCTAGAGCTTTAAATGCTTACTGGCTTAAGGGCTTATTCCGTGCCTGACTCTGATAGTGGGAGCTTGAGGAAAGGCTGACTGGCGCTTACTCCTATAGTAGGGGCCTAGTGGAATGCAGCTTTTCTAGTATGGGCTTTCAGTCTGGCTTTTGCTTTCGAACCAGCCTTTCTCTCCGTTATTGATGGAGATCTTGTATTATATAGGAGAATCCTCATTTGGTGCTGCTACGAGAGCAAAAGAAAGAAAACTATTGACTTCGTAACCTAGCCAGTCTCGCAGCTTCTATGTCTTTACCAGAAGAGGAGAATCCATGACGGTTACGGTCTATGAGAAAAGAATCCTGCCATCACTCAACACCTATGAAGTAGGCTAAACAACTAACAAAGCAAGCATTGAAGGACGCTCACCGAGTCCTTCTATGAAAGTCAAGGAAGCGAAGCGAGTTTACGAGGTTTTACGAGCTTGCTCGACTGAAAGGCAAGCCTTCAAGGCTTGGTTGCTCGAACGAAGTGAGAGGTTCTGCAAGAAGCGGCTTTCCGCTTTCAATTGGCCTTCTGTTGCCGGAAAGGTCAACCTTTGCTTATTGCGCATATGTTTTTAGGTTGGCTCACTCTTTCCGTTTGCAGGGTCACGCTCACGAACGTCAGAATCAGGCTCTCGATCACTACTCTCAGAATCTGGATCTCGACCGAAGCAAGCAGTTGGATACCCAGCTTTTCCCGCAGAGCCAGTAGCTACGCTAGAAGTTTTTCCTGTCTTTGTTTTTATAGATTCCGTGAACAATCCAGCAGCAGCGATTGTTTCACTCACTTACTGATCAAGTTACAGTGCCAAAGCGAGCAGTCCCACAGAGGTTGGGGTATGGAACGCAGAAGCATAGGTTACGAAGTCAATTGATCCTGATCTGGTTTTATCAAGACCAAGAGCATTCCTACGGTATTGAGATTAAGAACCACCCATGGTGGAGGCAGTTGATCTTAATCAGCCAATTACTAATTAATAATTACAAGGCTAGACGCCGGGAAGGCAAAGATGGAGAGGCTAATAGGATGGCACAATCCGGGAAAGCAAACGAATGGAGACAAGCCAATAGGGACAGCGGTAACGGGAGTTCGAGTGAAAGGCTGGCTTGCAGTACGAAGGTAGGAGTAGGAGACGCGGGGAACAACGAATGTATCTGTCGTTGTTGGGCACATCGAGACTGGAAGGAAGCAGAGATTGGACGACCGACCGAACCAAAGGTTTGACGTAGTTAAAACTAAGGGAGACCCTCTGGCAATATCAAAGTAAAAAGGAGGGTTAGTTTTTAGACATCAGAAAGAGCCGCCTATGAGTGATATCACAGCATTCCTCAGAGCTGTAACCTGTCGGGAAACCCTTCGGAAAGCGTCGGCCTTACACCTTCGATTAGAGTAGTACCAGAGCAATACGCAGAGGTGGAACTTCCAGGTGCTCTTCGAGAGCTTGTCCGATACTCACTCAGCGATTCTCTTCTCATTTATTATACTTTAAGCAGTGAATTCTTCTCTTTATTTCGATTCTCTTCTTCTCTTTTATCAACTACTCTTTGATTTGAAAGTATACCTAAAAAGAATTCTTTTAAAGAGACTGATGGATTGGATGCTTCTATCTTAACAGGTAGCTTTCGATTGACTAGTCGTCAAGCGGCCATCAATCAGTTCAGTTCAAGCAAAGGAAGGGAAGCAACCTATCTCGAATCCAAGCAACCAGCCCGGAAGCCACTAAAAAGCGAGAGGGATGGGTGCATTGCTGAGAGATAGGATGCTTACCTCCTATTAAAGAGAACGAGCCTAGCGGCGACTGAGCGCTGTAAAGCAAGCTTTCCTTAGTTCCATCTGAACTAGCTGCTTTAAAGTGCATCATTCAGAGTAGCTAAGTCGATCTATCCGGTTCGAGATAGCCGTAATGTAGCTAAGTTTTCTGTGTTGTTAATCGCGTTCTCGGGGCCGGGTCGTCGTAAAGCTGCTAAACGAGTTCAGGCCGGCGCGGGAATTTCTGAAGTAGTTAAAACATCCCTAACTGAGTCAGTCTCCGACAACCTATTCGAGAGTTCTCCCTTTAGGATTTCCTCGATTAACTGCTGTGGAGCTACTCTGGTTGAGAGGGAGTTACGGCTAGCTACTCGACTGTCTTCGGCTTGCAGCTTCTCGATGGACTTGCCGCTAATCGCCGTAAAGCCGGTAGCTAATCGTCGTTCGCCGACCGTCTTTTCAATCTCACTAATCGGGTTGTAGCTACTCTACTCGATCTATTCGATCTCGCAAAGGAAGATAGTTTAAATACTTATTTTATTATAGCGAGAAGAAGCAGTTAAATTGAATAATACGATAAAATGAACTAAGAAGAGAAAGAGAAAAAGAATAGGCTTATTACTTCTTCAAATAACATGGAAATATCGTTCTGTCAGATAGAGCGTGCGGTAAGACGCAGAAAGAGCGTTGGTTGAAGGATAGCATGAGGCCCGATAGAGCGATCTCACTAAAGAGTACTGGTGCTTCAACCTTGGATTGGAACCATTATGAATGGGTAGTACTGAGTCCAATTAAGAAAAGAAAGTGAGAAGATTACTTTCAATATATATGTTACAGTTGTTATAGACCATATAGAAAGTAGGTCAGATAAAATAGTGCAGTGGTGGCAGCCTTAGCTATAGCTATTACTTGCAGCAGCGCTGATTCAGGCGATGGAAGCTTGTTGACACGAATCCTAACACATTTGGGGTTGAATCCTCATATTGTCAAATGCGCTTTAGACTAGCAGATTGGATTAGGGGAAAGGGATGCTTACTTGGATCCTAAGCTCAAGGTACCTCTCTCGTGAACTTCTTTTGTGCTCCCTTACTCTGGATAACTCCTCAAGGCGGGAAGAGAGTGCTATAGAAATTGACTGCTCTTTCTGACTAATGGGAGGACGGATGATCTTGAGTCTTGCCTATCATAGTCCCCTTTTGGCTGGGCTATTTATTTACTAGACACGTAGCGTCGAGATTCAATAAAGGTGAACAAGACAATGTGTTGCATTTATATCTTGTACAATACCCATGATTTTTCTATAAGGGTAACACCTATCTTTCTATTTCACGAATCAGATGGAGACTAGGTATGAGTCACGTGGACGCTGCAGAGCATCTGCTTAGGAAAGAGTCGGGATCTTCTAATGTACACCCCTAAGGGACTTTCTTTAGATACTGCTCCTACGGATAGGATAGATAGTTAGCTCTTGCGTTTAGAGAAAGATTTATACATGGGGTTCCCAAGTCTTTCTAGGGGAAGTTCATTAGACATCTATTCTCCCGAAGGCAAAAGGAAGGCTATGCACACGAAGCTAAAGTGGGTGACGGAATTCGCCAGCGATGATAGGGAAAATCCTTCTTCAACATATATCTTTCTATCAGTGCCATGTGCTGGCATGGGCCTGGTCCTTCACTAATGAATATGTCCAACCGGTATCAGATATGGCCTGATCTGGGAATCGGTGTCGTGTCAAGCCGGCTTTGGCGGCCTGGGCCTGCGAGCAGGATATTCTTTATTACTGGATCGCCCCAAAACAGGGGAGATTCATTATATATAGAAGGCACCGGCCCATTGGGAGGAGAAAGGTGTGCCTCGCTTCCTAACAGCACCAAGAGATTGTTTGCAAAGCGGGAAGGGCCTAGTGAACATGATGGATACTACAACTTAGTTGACCGAGGTTCAGGCATCTAGTCCATTCGCATTCGAGACATCTCGACTAGCATATTCGGAGTGACCGGGCTATGAAGTCCACCCAGCTTTCCAGTTCTTTTGCTTTACCTTCCGTCTCCTCCAACTAAGCCTCTGCCACCAGTGAAGAAATTGTCGGCAGCAGAAATGCAACTGCGACGGGAAAAGGGGTTGTGCTTTACTTGCGACGATAAATTCTCGTGGAAGCACAAATGTCCGAATCGCCAATACATGATTCTGCAGGTGGATGAACCGGATGGCGATCTTTCCTCCTCTGTTGTCGCCGAACCTGTTCCACCGGATCTTCCGTCGGATGATTCTCCAACTTTGCATCATTTGTCATTACAAGCTTATCATGGCACTTCTGGCAAATGTACTTCTGGGTCGATTGCAGGCACCACCGTGCGCATTCTTCTCGATGGTGGCAGTTCTGACAACTTCATTCAGATGGAGAAGATTCCGAAAAGGAAATCTCAATCCAATCGCTGGGTGAATAACGAGTGGGACCGGTTGGATCCAACTGCGACCCATATTGGTAAATGTTCAGCTGATGCTTCATAAAAAAATTAGATATCCATCACTCTAGCACACCGCTTGCCTATTCCGACTAAGCAGCCCGGTGTGCATAAGCAAAACCAGAACGCCTCAAATAAAAGCATTCTAGTTGGAAGAGAGGAGGTAAGGGTTGTCCTTACAAATGAAATGGGAATGGGGAAACTTTTTCATTCAGCACGGTGTATAGCCTATATAAGATAAGATAAGATAAGGAGCGAAGCGCTGCTCAC